>NW_022631057.1:6395937-6432810 GCF_010015895.1 Lontra canadensis
TCTTTCTTTCTTTCTTTCTTTCTTTCTTTCTTTCTTTCTTTCTTTCTTTCTTTCTTTTTTTTCTTTTTTTTTCACATACCAGGAGCCTTTACAAGAGAATGTAGACCTGAAGAAGTAAACAGCTCAGGAAGCTTTTATGCCTTTTAGACAAATTAAAAATAGCGTGTGAAGAACTAACAAGACACAGGGGTTTGGGCTAGGGGTAAACCCAACCCCCCTCTGGGGAGACACTGATGCACAGAAGGTCAACTAGGAAATCAATGGTTCATTTGAATATTTTTTAAAAGGAGCGTCCTCCATGATATAGATGCACCCCTGAGCCAGGTCTCATGACTTAAGAAGAGTTCCATGAAACTTTTAGACTAGAAAGTATTGTGTGGGTGCCCTTTTGTCATTGTATAATTATATGTGTCAGCTGTGGCTATAATGAATGATTGAAATTCAAAGAATCTGGGCATGTTATACGGAAGGAAGAAGCAACCTTCTGGAAGCAGCAATTAGGAACAAGAACACTAACTCCTTCCCCCAGGCTCACTAGTATGTGAGTATGAAAGGAAGAATTTCTGTAGAATCAGCGTTCTCGGGAAGCATCCAAGCGTTAGTAGAAGGGGATAATATTACTTTCAGAAGAAAGTGAGGATATAGGGATTTTACTCATGAAAAGTAATGTATTTATTATATACAATGGAGGAGTTCGGGGACTTAGGAGGTTTTAAGAATGAATCTCAGACTTCTTGTGAAGATTTAAATAACTTCAGATGATGAGACTAATAGGATTAATCCTCATTGCATTTTGAGATAAGACAGATACTCCACTCTAATTATGGCCTCCTTATGAGGACTAAAGTCTTTGGCATTCTTGAAGTAGAAATGTTGATAGAGTAAAACTGGGGTTGGCCTGAACAGGCTACCTTTGTCCAACTTTGCCCAACTTTGCCAAGGTTAGTGAAGAAGCTACATGAGAAATTTACAAAGAGAATTAAGTGTATGCCAAAATCCGAATCATGACTACCCTTAATAAGATATCATTTATTCTGAATAAATTGATTAGAATTTGTCTTATTTTGACCTGAGCTGAGCTAAAACTTTCTATTTTGTGGTATATGAAGATAAGGTTTACTCAGCAAAGTATTACTACAAGTAATATTGCAGATGTCTAACTTAGTTAGAAGTACTCTCTCAGTGACATTTACACATGAATGTGTTAAATTGATCCTGTTAATTTACAAGTGAGTCATTTAATTTGTTATAAATATATATGAGTGCATTTTCACACTAAAATCCTACTTATGATAAGTACCCTGCCAAAAGTTTGCCTCCATAAATATATAAATGCATGCTTATTCTAGTAGGAAGTGTGTATCCAACTTTATCTTAACAACAAAAAACTTAATTATGCCCAGTTACATAATCTTAGATAACTATAGAATACACTCCTGCATTGTTTATTGTTTTGAGTCTATTAAATACATAAATGACCAGTTTTCTAATAACTCATTAACTTATAAGATACCTCCAGACCTCTTCAAAGAAGGACACAGCATGGTAGGGAATCAAAAAACTACAATGGGACTTTAAAGTCATGTTAATGAAGCTATTAAAAAGTGAACTGTATACAAAGACCATACAATAGGTCACATCTTACCATATACTACATGAAAAAGCCTTTTAAAATAACAACTTTCTAATGAAAAAATAAATCTATATTGATGACTAAAAATTTGAAAAATAAAGCTAAAGAGGACAAAAATTTCAATACCAATCCCTACAATTTTTAATATATGAACTTGTTTCCTTTCTATAAATATATTAATAAATTGTTATCCAAATGAATATATATTTTATAAGCTGTTTTGCTTCCCTGTACAATAGGTATCATTAAAAGTATATATAGATAGATAGATAGATATAGATATAGATATAGATATATAGATATATATTTTAAGATTTTATTTATTTACTTATTTGAGAGAGAGAGCACAAGCAGGGGGATCACAGAGGGAGAGGGAGAAGCAGACTCCCTACTGAGCAGGGAGCCTGATATGGGGTTTAATCCCAGGAGGCCTGAGCTGAAGACTGACACTTAACCGCCTGAGCCACCCAGGCACCCCAAAAGTATATATTTTTTAAAAGATAATTTTAACTTTTACCTATAGTCATGATGAATTAACTGTTATCAGATTTGCCTGATAGGAAATGATTAAAAAACTGCACTAAATATGAAACAGTTGTTAGCAGGAATTGAACAACAAGCAAAACAAGTCTGTGATTACGAAGGAAGGCAAGTGAAATGCAGTCCTAATACTACCCTCACTTTCTAGCTGGAGGCACTTGCCAGACTGCAGTGCATGAAAATATAATCTGCAGAGCATGTCTTGTATACAGAAAACACAGAAATAAAGATTTGGGAGAGCCTACATGGTTTAAAAGGCAAAGAACCAGAAAGGCAATAAATAGAAGAAGAAAAAGAAGAAAAGAAGGAAGAGGAGGAGGAGGAGGAAGAAGGAAGGAAGGAAAGGAGGGAGGGAGGGATAGAGGGAGAAAGGGAGGGAGGGATAGAGGGAGAAAGGAAGGAAGGATGCAGTCATCCAGAAATCTGCAATAGAGGAGCCCTTGAATTTTTGGCTCAATACTAAGCTGGGCATAGGTAGGAAGATTCCATAAAGTTAAATAAAAACTACCAATGAAGAAACAATTATTGGGAGTTGTACCTAAATGATTTCCAGACCTGAAATAGGATGGAGAATTGTTTGAATTCTGACCAAAGTAAAGATTACTTATTCAGATCCCAGGGTATTCAGTAGAGACTCTAAAGGGTAAATTTAGAAGACCTAAACGATCCTTGAAGACTGAACCTTTTTAATAGAGTTTAGAAAATAGCCTTAAAAAAAAAATAGATTGACTCGCAAATAACTTGCCTGCCTAACAAATAATTAAAGAAAAAAAAATCTAGGCTCTTAAAGAATAACATCCAAAACTTCAAAAATATAACATTTATAATGTCAACCATCTGATTAAGAACTGCTAGACATATGAAGTAGCCAAGAGAAAAACCAGTCACTAGAAATAGACCCAAATAAAGTGGAATTGAACAACTTTTATAAATTTCATGGATTTAAAGGAAAATATTACCATAATAAAGAGGATTTAAAAAGAAACAGATGGAATATTAGTGCTGGAAAAAATTTATTATACAAAATAAAAAATATACTGATGGGCCTAATGGGAAATTAGACATTTCAGAAGAAAAGATCAATTAACTTGAGGATTTTACAATAGAAATTATCCAAAATAAAGCACAGAAAGGGGGGGTAAACTAGAAAAAAGAATGAAGAGTGGGGTGGCCTGGGTTGTTCAGTGGGTTAAGCCTCTGCCTTCAGCTTAGGTCATGACCTCAGAGTCTTAGGATTGAGCCCCACATCAGGGTCTCTGCACAGCGAGGAGTCTGCTTCCCCCTCTCTCTCTGCCTGCCTCTCTGTCTACTTGCGTTTTCTCTCTCTCTGTGTCAAATAAATAAATGAATAATCTTTAAAAAAATTAAAAAGAGCGGGAGCAGTCAAGATGGTGGAGAAGTAGCAGGCTGAGACTACTTCAGGTAGAGGGAGATCAGCTAGATAGCTTATCTAAAGATTGCAAACACCTACAAATCCAACAGGAGATCTAAGAGAAGAAGAACAGCAATTCTAGAAACAGAAAAACAACCATTTTCTGAAAGGTAGGACTGGCGGAGAAGTGAATCCAAAGCGGCAGGAAGATAGACCGCGGTGGGGAGGGGCTGGCTCCCAGTGAGCGGCGGAGCAATGGAGCGCAAAATCAGGACTTTTAAAAGTCTGTTCTGCTGAGGGACATCGCTCCAGAGGCTTAACCAGGGTGAAGCCCACGCTGGGTCAGAGTGGCCTCAGGTCCCGCAGGGTCACAGAAGGATCGGGGGTGTCTGAGGGTCGCAGAACTTACAGGTATTAGAACGGGGAAGCCGGCTACAGAGACGGAGACAAGGAGTGAGCTCACAGCTCGGGCTTATCTTGAACCGGTCGCAGGCTTGGTCAGCTCGGAGCGCGGCCAGAGGCCAGGGTGATGGGAGTAATTGGGCGCTGTTCTCTGAGGGCGCACTGAGGAGTGGGGCCCAGAGCTCTCGGCTCCTCCGGGCCAGAGACTGGGAGGCCACCATCTTCATTCCCGTCCTCCAGACTCTATGGAAAGCACTCAGGGAACAAAAGCTCCTGAAAGCAAACCGAGCGGATTACTCAGCCCAGCCCCTGGTAAGGGCGGTACAACTCCGCCTGGGATAAAGACACTTGAGAATCACTACAACAGGCCCCTCCCACAGAAGAACAACAAGAAATCCAGCCAGGACCAAGTTCACCTACCAAGGAGTACAGTTTCAATACCAAGGAGAGCAGCGGAATTCCAGAGAAGGAGAAAGCAAAGCACGGAACTCCTGGCTTTCTCCACATGATTCTTTAGCCTTGTAGTTAATTTAATTTTTTTTCTCTTTTTCAATTTTTTTTCTCTTCTTCTGCTATTTTTTTAACTTTTACCCTTTTCTTTTTTAACGTTTTTTAACTAGTTTATCTAATATATATATTTTATTTTCTTTTTTATATTTTTTCTTTATTCGTTTTCTTTTCTTTCTTTTTTTTTTTTTTTCTTTCTGAACCTCTTTTTATCCCCTTTCTCCCCCCTCACAATTTGGGATCTCTTCTGATTAGGTAAAAGCATATTTTCCTGGGGTTGTTGCCACCCTTTTAGTATTTTACTTGCTCCTTCATATACTCTTATCTGGACAAAATGACAAGGTGGAAAAATTCAACGTAAAAAAAAAGAACAATAGGCAGTACCAAAGGCTAGGGACCTAATCAATACAGACATTGGCAATATGTCAGATCTAGAGTTCAGAATGATAATTCTCAAGGTTCTAGCTGGGCTTGAAAAAGGCATGGAAGATATTAGAGAAACCCTCTCCGGAGAGATAAAAGCCCTTTCTGGAGAAATAAAAGAACTAAAATCTAACCAAGTTGAAATCAAAAAAAGCTATTAATGAGGTGCAATAAAAAATGGAGGCTCTCACTGCTAGAATAAATGAGGCAGAAGAGAGAATTAGCAATATAGAAGACCAAATGACAGAGAATAAAGAAGCTGAGCAAAAGAGGGACAAACAGCTACTGGACCACGAGGGGAGAATTCGAGAGATAAGTGACACCATAAGACGAAACAACATTAGAATAATTGGGATTCCAAAAGAAGAGGAAACAGAGAGGGGAGCAGAAGGTATATTGGAGAGAATTTCCCCAATATGGCAAAGGGAACAAGCATCAAAATCCAGGAGGTTCAGAGAACCCCCCTCAAAATCAATAAGAATAGGTCCACACCCCGTCACCTAATAGTAAAATTTACAAGTCTTAGTGACAAAGAGAAAATCCTGAAAGCAGCCCGGGAAAAGAAGTCTGTAACATACAATGGTAAAAACATTAGATTGTCAGCAGACTTATCCACAGAGACCTGGCAGGCCAGAAAGAGCTGGCATGATATATTCAGAGCACTAAACGAGAAAAACATGCAGCCAAGAATACTATATCCAGCTAGGCTATCATTGAAAATAGAAGGAGAGATTAAAAGCTTCCAGGACAAACAAAAACTGAAAGAATTTGGAAACACCAAACCAGCTCTACAGGAAATACTGAAAGGGGTCCTTAAGCAAAGAGAGACCCTAAAACTAGTAGATCAGAAAGGAACAGAGACAATATACAATAACAGTCACCGTACAGGCAATACAATGGCACTAAATTCATATCTCTCAATAGTTACCCTGAATGTTAATGGGCTAAATGCCCCAATCAAAAGACACAGGGTATCAGAATGGATAAAAAAACAAAACCCATCTATATGTTGCCTACAAGAAACTCATCTTAAACCTGAAGACACCTCCAGATTTAAAGTGAGGGGAGGGAAAAGAATTTACCATGCGAATGGACATCAGAAGAAAGCAGGAGTGGCAATCCTTATATCAGATCAATTAGATGTTAAGCCAAAGACTATAATAAGAGATGAGGAAGGACACTATATCATACTCAAAGGAACTGTCCAACAAGAAGATCTAACAATTTTAAATATCTATGCCCCTAACGTGGGAGCAGCCAACTATATAAACCAATTAATAACAAAATCAAAGAAACACATCAACAATAATACAATAATAGTAGGGGACTTTAACACTCCCCTCACTGAAATGGACAGATCATCCAAGCAAAAGATCAAGGAAATAAAGGCCTTAAATGACACACTGGACCAGATGGACATCACAGATATATTCAGAACATTTCATCACAAAGCAACAGAATACACATTCTTCTCTAGTGCACATGGAACATTCTCCAGAATAGATCACATGCTCGGTCCTAAATCAGATCTCAACCGGTATCAAAAGATTGGAATCATTCCCTGCATATTTTCAGGCCACAATGCTCTGAAGCTAGAACTCAATCACAAGAGGAAATTTGGAAAGAACCCAAATACATGGAGACTAAACAGCATCCTTCTAAAGAATGAATGGGTCAACCAGGAAATTAAAGAAGAATTGAAAAAATTCATGGAAACAAATGATAATGAAAACACAATGGTTCAAAATCTGTGAGACACAACAAAGGCAGTCCTGAGAGGAAAATATATAGCGGTACAAGCCTTTCTCAAGAAACAAGAAAGATCTCAGGTACACAACCTAACCCTACACCTAAAGGAGCTGGAGAAAGAACAAGAAAGAAACCTTAAACCCAGCAGGAGGAGAGAAATCATAAAGATCAGAGCAGAAATCAATGAAATAGAAACCAAAAAAACGATAGAACAAATCAACAAAACTAGGAGCTTGTTCTTTGAAAGAATTAATAAGATTGATAAACCTCTGGCCAGACTTATCAAAAAGAAAAGAGAAAGGACCCAAATAAATAAAATCATGAATGAAAGAGGAGAGAGCACAACGAATACCAAAGAAATACAGACAATTATAAGAACATACTATGAGCAACTCTACACCAACAAATTTGACAATCTGGAAGAAATGGATGCATTCCTAGAGACATATAAACTACCACAACTGAACCAGGAAGAAATAGAAAGCCTGAACAGACCCATAACCAGTAGAGATTGAAACAGTCATCAAAAACCTCCAAACAAACAAAAGCCCAGGGCCAGACGGTTTCCCGGGGGAATTCTACCAAACATTTAAAGAAGAATTAATTCCTATTCTCCTGAGACTGTTCCAAAAAATGGAAATGGAAGGAAAACTTCCAAACTCATTTTATGAGGCCAGCATCCCCTTGATCCCAAAACCAGACAAGGATCCCATCAAAAAAGACAACTACAGACCAATATCCTTGATGAACACAGATGCAAAAATTCTCACCAAAATACTAGCCAATAGGATTCAACAGTACATTAAAAGGATTATTCACCACGACCAAGTGGGATTTATTCCAGGGCTGCAAGGTTGGTTCAACAGCCGCAAATCAATCAATGTGATACAACACATTAATAAAAGAAAGATCAAGAACCATATGATACTCTCCATAGATGCTGAAAAAGCATTTGACAAAGTACAGCATCACTTCCTGATCAAAACTCTTCAAAGTGTAGGGATAGAGGGCACATACCTCAATATCATCAAAGCCATCTACGAAAAACCCACCGCAAATATCATTCTCAATGGAGAAAAACTGAAAGCTTTTCCGCTAAGGTCAGGAACACGGCAGGGATGTCCATTATCACCACTGCTATTCAACATAGTACTAGAAGTCCTAGCCTCAGCAATCAGACAACAAAAGGAAATTAAAGGCATCCAAATTGGCAAAGAAGAAGTCAAACTATCACTCTTTGCAGATGATATGATACTATATGTGGAAAACCCAAAAGACTCCACTCCAAATCTGCTAGAACTTGTACATGAATTCAGTAATGTGTCAGGATATAAAATCAATGCACAGAAATCAGTTGCATTTCTCTACACCAACAAGACAGAAGAAAGAGAAATTAAGGAGTCTATCCCATTTACAATTGCACCCAAAACTATAAGATACCTAGGAATAAACCTAACCAAAGAGACTAAAAATCTATACACAGAAAACTATAAAGTACTCATGAAAGAAATTGAGGAAGACACAAAGAAATGGAAAAATATTCCATGCTCCTGGATTGGAAGAATAAATATTGTGAAGATGTCTATGCTACCTAAAGGAATCTACACATTTAATGCAATCTCTATCAAAATCCCATCCATTTTTTTCAAAGAAATGGAACAAATAATCCTAAAATTTATATGGAACCAGAAAAGACCTCGAGTAGCCAAGGGAATATTGAATAAGAAAGCCAAAGTTGGTGGCATCACAATTCTGGACTTCAAGCTCTATTACAAAGCTGTCATCATCAAGACAGCATGGTACTGGCACAAAAACAGACACATAGATCAATGGAACAGAATCAAGAGCCCAGAAATAGACCCTCAACTCTATGGTCAACTAATCTTCGACAAAGCAGGAAAGAATGTCCAATGGAAAAGTGACAGCCTCTTCAATAAATGGTGTTGGGAAAATTGGACAGCCACATGCAGAAAAATGAAATTGGACCATTTCCTAACACCACACATGAAAATAGACTCAAAATGGATGAAGGACCTCAATGTGAGAAAGGAATCCATCAAAATCCTTGAGGAGAACACAGGCAGCAACCTCTTCAACCTCAGCCGCAGCAACATCTTCCTAGGAACATCGCCAAAGGCAAGGGTAGCAAGGGCAAAAATGAACTATTGGGATTTCATCAAGATCAAAAGCTTTTGCACAGCAAAGGAAACAGTTCACAAAACCAAAAGACAACTGACAGAATGGGAGAAGATATTTGCAAACGACATATCAGATAAAGGGCTAGTGTCCAAAATCTATAAAGAACTAAGCAAATTCAACACCCAAAGAACAAATAATCCAATCAAGAAATGGGCAGAAGACATGAACAGACATTTCTGCAAAGAAGACATCCAGATGGCCAACAGAAACATGAAAAGGTGCTCCATATCACTCGGCATCAGGGAAATACAAATCAAAACCACAATGAGATATCACCTCACACCAGTCAGAATGGCTAAAATTAACAAGTCAGGAAATGACAGATTTTGGCGAGGATGCAGAGAAAGGGGAACCCTCCTACACTGTTGGTGGGAATGCAAGCTGGTGCAACCACTCTGGAAAACAGCATGGAGGTTCCTCAAAATGTTGAAAATAGAGCTACCCTATGACCCAGCAATTGCACTACTAGGTATTTACCCTAAAGATACAAACGTAGTGATCCAAAGGGGCACGTGCACCCGAATGTTTAGAGCAGCAATGTCTACAATAGCCAAACTATGGAAAGAACCTAGATGTCCATCAACAGATGAATGGATCAAGAAGATGTGGTATATATACACAATGGAATACTATGCAGCCATCAAAAGAAATGAAATCTTGCCATTTGCGACGACATGGATGGAACTAGAGCTTAGCGAAATAAGTCAATCGGAGAAAGACAACTACCATATGATCTCCCTACTATGAGGGAGTGGAGATGCAACTTGGGGGGTTAAGGGGGTAGGAGAAGATTTAATGAAACAAGATGGGATTGGGAGGGAGACAAACCATAAGTGACTCTTAATCTCACAAAACAAACTGAGGGTTGATGGGGGGAGCGGGGTTGGGAGAGGGGGGGTGGGGTTATGGACATTGGGGAGGGTATGTGCTATGGTGAGTGCTGTGAAGTGCGTAAACCTGGCAATTCACAGACCTGTACCCCTGGGGATAAAAATATATGTTTATAAAAAATTAAAAATTAAAAAAAAATTTTTACCTGGGGGAAAAAATAAATAAATAAATAAATAAATAAATAAATAAATAAATAATAAAAAAGAATAAGTAGAGAGAGTGCTCTGATGAGCCCTGGGAAAAAATATTAAGTGGTCTAATACAGATTATTTACCCAAATCAGGAATAAAAGAAAGGACATTACTATAAATCCTATAGACATTTAAAGGATAAGAGACCTAATAAATTTATGCCAATAAATTTAACAACTTAGATAAAATAAATGAATTTCCTGAAAGATGCATATTACCAAAACTGAATGGTAAGAAACAGAAATTCTGCATTGCTTCATATCTAAAATAAATAATTGAATTCAAAACATAACCCTCAAGATAACTCCTAGTCTAGGTGGATTCACTGGTGAATTTTATCAAATGGTTAAGCAATAAATTATATAGATCTTTCATCAACATTTTCAGAAACTAGAGGAGAGGGAGGAGTTGCAAAGATGGTGGAGGATTAGGGGAACCTATTTCAACCAGTCCCCTGAATTGAGCTGAATATCTATCAGACCATTCTGAACACCCAGGAAATCAGCATGAGATCTAAGAAGATATATCTGTACCTCTACAAACAGAGTATCTCCAGTGGCTGGTTTCGAGGGAAGCAGGGAGCAGTGATTCTACAGGTATAATACAGAAGATAAACAGAAGGGGGAGGGAGCTTCTGGGATCCCGCACCACCAGAGCACAAAAGCCTTCTGTGCTGGGGACAGGGTACAGACTTGGAGATAGAGGCAGGGAAAGGAGTTTAGAGCATCCCCTCAGACTGATACCTGGAGCTGTGAGGGACACACATGTAAACTGGGGGCAGCAGTTGGTTTCAGAAGCACAAAGGGCAGAGATGTGCCTGGACCTGGAAGCAAGGCCTGGGAGTGCTGCTGTGGGGCACACAACCCAGAACTCTGCAGCTTTTAGCAGCACAGACAGAAATGGAGACAGTGTGGCCTGGAGGGCTCACTGAGGAACAGACTGTGATCTCTTTGTTCTGAGAGAGAGGTTTGGATATGGTCACTTCTGCTCTGACTCTCAGAAGACATGTGGAAAACTGCCAGGGAAAGCTTCCAGAGAACAAAAGCCTCCCAAAACTGGTTTACACTGAGCCCACCAACCTCCCACAGGGGTCAGGGCAACTCTGCCCAAACAGTGTTGCCTGAGTAACAGTGCGGAAGGCCCCTCCCACAGAAGACAGGCTGGAAGTACAAGAGGCTGACAGCCCTATGGTCCCTATAAAATAGGTGCATCTTGCTTGGGTTGTGGTCAATAATTTGGATTCTGTACACTCCCTCAAGCACCCCTCAACAGAATGAAGAAGAGGAACCCCCAAAATAGGGAAGACTCAGAGACCATGACCTCTGCACAGAACTAATGGATATGGATATAAGCAAGATGTAAGAAATAGACTTCAGGGTAACAATTATGAAGGCAATAGTTAGGATGGAGAAAACCATTCATGGTAACATAGATTCTCTAAGGTCAGAAATGGGAGCTGATCTGGCAGAACTCAAAAATGCTATCAATGAGATCCAATCTAATCTAGATACTCAGCTAGGGTAAATGAGGCAGAAGAACAAATTAGTGATCTAGAAGACAAACTGATAGAAAAGAAGGAACAGGAGGAGGCCTAGAACAAACAGCTTAAAATCCATGAAAACACAATTAGAGAAATAAATGACACCATGAAGTGTCAGAATTATTGGGATCCCTGAGGGAATGGAAAGAGAGAGAGGACTAGAAGATATATTTGAGGAAATTGTAGCTGAGAACTTCCCTAATCTGGGGACTGAAACAAGCATTCATATCCTAGAGATAGAGAGGACCCCTCCCAAGGCCAAGGAGAATAGACCAACACCCAGGTATGTAATAGTAAAACTCACAAATCTTAGAACCAAGGAAACCATTTTAATGGCAGTTAGGGGAAAGAGTATCCTTAAATACAGAGGGAGGAACATTAGAATAACATCAGACCTGTCCACAGAGACCTGGAAAGTCAGAAAGGACTAGCAAGATGTATTCAGGGTATTAAATGAGAATATGCAACCAAGAATTCCTTATCCAGCAAGGCTGTCATTCAGAATGGATGGAAAGATAAGGACTGGCAGAGACTGAAAGAATATGTGACCACCAAGCCCGCCCTGCAAGTTATATTAAGGAGGGTTCTATAAGAGGAGAAAGACCCAAAGAGTGATATAGAACAGAAATATAGAGAGACAATCTATAGAAACAAGGACTTCACAGGCAACATGATGACAATAAAACATTATCTTTCAATAATCACTCTCAATGTGAATGGCCTAAATGCTCCCATAAAAAGGCACAGAGTTGTAACTGGATGAAAAGACAGGACCCATCGATATGTTGTCTACAAGAGATTCATTTTGAACCTAAAGATACATTCAGACTGAAACCATCTTTCTTGCCAACAGACCTCAAAAGAAAGCTGGAGTAGCAATTCTCATATCAGACAAATTAGATTTTAAGCTAAAGACTGTAGCTAGAGATACAAAAGGGCACTATATCATTCTTAAAGGGTCTATCCAACAAGAAGATCTAACAATTGTAAATATCTATGCCTCCAACATGGGAGCAGCCAACTACATAAGCCAACTGTTAACCAAAATGAAGAGACATGCTGGGGTGCCTGGGTTGCTTAGTGGGTTAAGCCTCTGCCTTTAGCTCAGGTCATGATCTCAGAGTCCTGGGATTGAGCCCTGTATCGGGTTCTCTGCTCAGCAGGGAGCCGGCTCCCCCCCCCCACCTGCTGCTCTGCCTACATGTGATCTCTCTCCCTCTCTCTGTTAAATAAATTAATAAAACCTTTAAAAGAGAGAGAGAGAGACATGTTGATGATAATACATTATAGTAGGAAACCTCAACACTCCACTCTCAACAATAGCTAGATCATCTAAGCAGAAAATTAACAAAGAAACAAGAGTTCTGAATGACACACTGGACCAGATGGACCTCATAGATATATGCAGAACCTAAACACCCTAAAACAACAGAACACTCATTCTTTTCGAGCTCACATGGAACTTTCTCCAGAATAGACCACACACTAGGTCACCAATCAGGGCTCAACCGATACCAAAAGGCTGAGATTATTTTCTGCATATTCTCAGGCCAGAATGCTTTGAAACTGGAACTCAATCACAAGGAAAAGTTTGGAAGAAATTCAAACACTTGGAAGCTAAAGACCATCCTGCTCAAGAATATTTGGGTCAATCAGGAAATCAAAAAAGAACTTAAACAATTCATGGAAACCAATGAGAACGAAAATACATTGGTCTAAAAACCTATGGCTTATGGCAAAGGCAGTCCTAAGGGGGAAATATATAGCCATCCAAGCCTCACTCAAAAAAATAGAAAAATCCCAAGTACACAAACTATCTTCACATCTTAAAGAACTGGAGAATCAACAACAAATTAAGCCTAACGCACACAAAAGAAGGGAAATAATTAAGATTAGAGCAGAGATCAATGAATTAGAGACCAGAAATACAGTAGAAGACATTAACAAAACTAGAGCTGGTTCTTTGAGAGAATTAATAAGATTGATAAACCACTGGCCAGACTTATCCAAAAGAAAAGAGAAAGGACCCAAATTAATAAAATCATGAATAACTAACACCAATAAAATAGAAACAATTATCAGAAATTATTATCAACAGTTATATGCCAATAAATTAAGCAACCTGGAAGAAATTGATGCATTCCTGAAAACCTATAAACTACCAAGACTGAAACAGGAAGAAATTGACAACCTGAATAGACCAATAATCAGTAATGAGATGGAAGCAGTGATCAAAAACCTCCCAAAAACAAGAGTCCAGGACCAGATGGATTCCCTGGGGAATTCTACCAAATGGAATCCCTGGGGAATTCTACCAAACATTCAAGAAGAAATAATACCTATTCTCCTGTAGCTGTTTCAAAAAACAGAAACAGAAGGAAAACTTCCAGATTCATTCTATGAGGTCAGCATTACCTTGATCCCAAAACCAGGCAAAGACCCCAACAAAAAGGAGAATTTCAGACCAATATCCCTGATGAATATGGATGCCAAAATTCTCAACAAGATCCTAGCTAATAGGATCAAACAGTACATTAAAATCATTATCCACAATGACCAGGTGGGATTTATCTCTGAGATGCAAAGGTGGTTCAACATTTGCAAATCAATCAATGTGATAGAGCACTTAAATAAGAGAAGAGACAAGAACCACAAGTTCCTCTCAATTGATGCAGAAAAAGCATCTGACAAAACTCAGCATCCTTTCCTGATTAAAACTCTTCAGAGTATAGGGATAGAGGGAACATTCCTCAATTTCATAAAATCCATCTATGAAAAACCCACAGCAAATATCATTCTCAATGGGGAAAAGCCAAGAACCTTTCCCTTAAGATCAGGAACACGACAAGGATGCCCACTCTCACCATTATTGTTCAAAATAGTACTAGAAGTCCTAGCAACAGCAATGAAACAACAAAAAGAAATAAAAGATACTCAAATTGGCAAAGAAGAAGTCAAACTCTATCTCTTTAAAGATGACATGATACTTTATGTGGAAAACCCAGAACACTCCACCTAGAACTTATACAGCAATTCAATAATGTGGCAGGATACAAAGTCAATGCACAGAAACTAGTTGCTTTCTTATACACTAACAATGTAACTGTAAAGGAGAAATTAGAGAATCAATTCCATTTACAACAGCACCAAAAACCATAAAATAGCTCAGAATAAACCTAGCCAAAGAGGTGAAGGATCTATACTCTAGGAACTACAGAACACTCATGAAATAATTTGAAGAAGACACAAAGAGATGGAAAAATATTCCATGCTCATGGATTGGAAGAATAAACATTGTTAAAATGTCTATGCTGCCCAGAGCAACCTATGCTTTCAATGCTATCCCAATCAAAATACCAATGGCATTTTTCAAAGTGCTGGAACAAACAATCCTAAAATTTGTATGAAACCAGAAAAGACCCTGAATCGCCAAGGAAATGTTGAAAAAGAAAAACAAAGCTGCGGTCATCATGTTGCCTGATTTCAAGCTATATTATAAAGCTGTGATCACCACAACAGCATGGTACGGGCACAAAAACAAACACATAGACCAATGAACAGAATAGAGAGCCCAGATATGGATCCTCAACTCTATGGTCAAATAATCTTCAACAAAGCAGGAAAAAATATCCAATGGAAAAAAGATAGTCTTTTCAATAAATGGTGCTGGGAAAATTGGACAGCTATAATCAGAAGAATGAGACTCAACCATTCTCTCACACCAAACACAAAGACAAATGCAAAATGGTTGAAATACCTCAATGTGACACAGGAATCCATCAAAATCCTAAAGGAAAACATAGTCAGTAACCTCTTCGACATCAGCCACAGCAATTCTTTTAAGACGAGTCTCCAAAGGCAAGAGAAACAAAAGAGAAAATGAACTTTTGGGACTTAGTCCAGATAAAAAGCTCCTGCACAGCAAAGGAAATGGTCAACAAAACAAAGAGGCAACCCACGGAATGGGAGAAGATATTTGCAAATGACACTACAGACAAAGGCTAATATCCAAGATCCATAAAGAACTTCTCAAACTCAACACCTAAAAACAAATAACCAAGTCAAAAAAAAGGGCAGAAGACATGAACAGACACTTCTCAAAAGAAGACATTCAAATGGCTAAAAGACACATGAAAAAATATTCAACGTCATTAGCCATCATGGAAATTCAAATCAAAACCACATTGAGATACCACCTTACACCAGTCAGAATGACAAAAATTGCAAGGCAAGACACAACAAATGTTGGAGAGGTTGTGGGAAAAGGGGGGGCCCTCTTACACTGTTGGTGGGAATCCAAGTCGGTGCAGCCACTTTGGAAAACAGTGTGGAGGTTCCTCAAAAAATTTAAAATAGAGCTACCCTATGACCCAGTAATTGCACTATTGGGTATTTATCCCAAAGATACAGATGTAGTGAAAAGAAGGGCCATATGCACCCCAATGCTCCTAGCATCAATGTCTACAATAGCCAAACTGTGGAAAGAGCTGAGATGTCCTTCAACAGATGAATGGATAATGGAGATGTAGTCCATATACACAATGGAATATTACTCAGTCATCAGACAGGATAAATACCCAACTTTTGCATTGACATGGATGGGACTAGAAAAGATTATCCTAAGTGAAATAAGTCATGCAGACAAAGTTAATTATCACATGGTTTCACTTATTTGTGGAACATAAGGAATAGCATGGAGGATATTAGGAGAAGGAAGGGGAAAACGAAGGTGGAGGGATCACAGTGGGAGATGAACCATGAGAGACTATGGACTCCAAGAAACAAACTGAGGGTTTTAGAGGAGAGGGGGTGGGAGACGGTTTAGCCCGGTGATGGGTATTAAAGAGGGCATGTATTGCATGGAGCACTGGATTTTATATGCAAACAATGAATCATGGAATACAACATCAAAAACTAATGATGTACTGTATGGTGACTAACATAATAAAAAAAAAAAAAAGAAAAAGAAACTAGAGCAGAAGGAAACAATTCTCAATTCACATACCTTAATAATAAAACCAGGGAAAAACATTAAAAGAGAAGAAAATTAGAGGCCAATATCCTTCCTAAACACAGATGTATAAATCCTTAATAAAATACCTGCAATACTGTGATACATAAATACTATCACCACCAAGTGGGATTTATCCCATTAATTCAATGTAGGTGAGTATCAGTCATTGTAATCAATAACCAATGTATTTTATCACATTATCAGAGGAGGGAAATATGTAAATAAATAATGCAACTCATCACATTAGCAGAATAAAGGGGAAACATATAACTATTTCAACTGATGCAAGGACATTTGACAAAACTTAACATCCATTCAAGACAAAACCTGTCAGTAAACTAGGAATTACATTAATCTCATAAGGAGTGTCTGCCAAAACCTATAAATAATCTATAGTTAGAGATGAAACTCAAAGATTAATAAAAATAAGAATGTTTTCCCCTTACCATTGCTATTCAGCACTGTACTGGATGCCCCAGAACAGGAGGACAAGAAAAAGAAGCAGCCTTCTGTTTGGAAAGAAGGAAGTAAAACTCTCATTATTCATTTATAGCACAATCATATATATAAAAAATTCTAAGAAATTCATATAATAGCTATTATAACTAAGAAGTGAATTTAGAAAGATTATAAAAATTAAGTTCAAAAGCAGAAGCCATTTTTTATAACTTATCAAAATCCAAATAAAAATGAAGCTTATAAAATATTTCCATGTATAATAGGATCAAAAACAAAATTCTTATGGATAAATTAAGAAAGAAGTATAAGAATTATACACTAGGGACTATGAAACACCACTGACAGAAATTAAAGAAACCCTAAAAAAAAAAAAAAGATGAAAATATCCATTGAAATGCTGATTCTACAATTTATATGGAAGTGTTAGAGAACTCAAACAGCTAAAATAATTTTGCAGAAGAAAAGGAACTAATTCAGAGGAGTTACACTACTTGCTTTTATGATTTTATGATGTATTATAAAGTTACAGTAATGCAGACTGTATGGTATTGATGTAAGGATAGTATATACATCAATGGATCAGATTAGAAAGAACAGAAATAGATTGACACACATATTGATTTTCAACAAAGTTGTCAAGGTAATTCAATGGAGGAAAGGACAATCTTTTCAACAAATGATGCCAGAACAACTGTTAATTCATAGGAAAAAAATAATTTAACCTTGCCTCTTACTTCATTCCTTACACAGAAGATAACTAGACAAGGACCATAGACCTAAATGTAAAAACCAAAAATAAAATTTCTGAGAAGAAATGTAGGAGCGGCGCCTGGGTGGCTCAGTGGATTAAGGCCTCTGCCTTCGGCTCAGGTCATGATCCCAGAGTCCTGGAATCGAGCCCCGCCATCAGGCTCTCTGCTCAGCAGGGAGCCTGCTTCCTCCTCTCTCTCTCTCTCTGCCTGCCTCTCTGCCTACTTGTGATCTCTGTCTGTCAAATAAATAATTAAAAAGTATTTAAAAAAAATAAGAAAAGAAATGCAGGAGAAAATCTTTAAAACTTTTGAAGAGCCCAGATTTCTTACGATACAAAATGATTATTATAAAACAAAAAACTGATAAATTGGACATCACAACAATGAAAAAGTAGAGTGCCAACACTAAGTCTTGATAAAGGTATGTAGAAACTAGAACACCATTACATTGATTATTTTGCTAATGAGAATCTGAAATATCATAGCTGTTTTGGGCAACTGTTTGGCAATTTATTATAAATTTAAACATGAAACTACCCTACACCCAGCAATTCTATTCTCAAGATAAATAAAAATATATGTCTACAAAAGGCTTCTACAATAACATTGTAACAGCTTGATTCATAATATCCAAAAATGAGAAATGAAAATTATACTTCAACAAAGTTGGTGTTTGGGCCAACTTGGATAGCTTATAGCATAATTGAGGATGAAGGGAAAATAGGTTATAAATATTATCTACATTGTGGGCAAACTTTCAATGGGTGTACTCAAAATTTGATGGTAACCACTATAGCTAGTATAGGCATAAGGGAAAAAAATCTATCATTGTATTGATAGACAGAAAGAGGTGGGAGAGAGATGGAAAGCAATAGGAAAACATGGGAAAAAATATGTAAATACGTGTGGTAAAATATTTTAAAGACACTGTTAATTATGCTAACAAGAAATAAACCAACTAACAATAGGACTTAGAAATAAAGACAGAGAAGAAATATACCAGAAAATGGAAATAAAAGAAAGGATATATAACACCATTAATAATGTATAAAATAAAACCAGTGCAGAAAGCTGAATCTTAAAATTAACAAACTGTTATTGCTTATCACATTGTGGATCTTAAATCTTTGTTTTCCTTTGAATTTGCCTCATTTGATTTAAAAAAAATAATTATATTAAGTAAAAAGGATAAAGCATATGATATAAAGATGAGGCCACTATAATAGTTCACAACACATTTGTCTAAATCTCAGTCATGCTGATTTAAAATTCCATCTGGAGGATACCAACATTGCAGTTTAGATCTCTATTTCTTAGACAAGTTGTTCTTCCCTTTCTTTAGGGAGATGCTGTAGATGAGGCACACCTGCTTCACCCTCAGCAGACCTCTTGGAACTTCAATCTGGAGGATCTGCATAAAAGATTTTTCCAGTTTTCTCTAAGAACAATAGTTAACTATTATTTTATCTGACACATAACAGGAGTTCCTGCTAATGTAATAGAAACACTTCCCCCCAAAGAGTCACCTTCTGAAAATGAATAAAAATAATATCATTTTAAGGGAAAAACAGGGTTGAGGAAGATCAGTGCAAACCTCTGGAGCTTTTTGTTCAGAGCACTAACATAAACAATAGCAACCTAAAAAAAGTTCAAGCACAGTTAAAAAAAAGTAAACATGTTCATTCCCTAAAAAATATCATTGAGTATAAGGCTTTGCCTTTGAGGGAGAAAAATAAAGGTCAAACTAGGGAGGACTGTAGGAAAAGATTAAAGCTGCAAATCCATGGAGATAGGGCAAATGCACGTGCAAGACATAACATCTGGCCTAGTGGAAGCAAAAGGAAGCATATGGGGGTACAACCAGTACCATATCCTGGTGAGGTGCTGGGCTCACCTTCAATGTACACTTGAGGTTCAGCTGCTATTTGGTAGGATAGAAGCATTTATCTGCTGAAGGGAATCACCTATGAGCCAATGAGCCTACTATGTCATGACAGCATGTCCTGTTTATGAAGCATATTAACCAGTCTACATTAAAGAAACATTTGCTATGGCAAAATAGAGTATAACTAAAAAAGACATATCCAGGTGACTTTTCCAAAGCAATAATGAGACAGAAATATCCACCATTCCCCAAAGAATTAAACTTAAAAACAAATAATCAAAAGAACAAAAAATGATTTAAAAAAAAACTCTTTTTTCATCATGCATCTAGCTCGTCAATAAATTATAACTCAAAAAGGACAGTTCCCAATACCTGATAACAGTTTATGGTAAAATAAAAACTACTATTCCATAACAAAATAAGAGAAATGATAGGAATATTACATTTTTATAAAACTAAGTTATCGTTATTTAAGGAATTATCCTTTGTAGACTGACCAGACACAATTTACCTCAAATTACTACCTGTTGCCACTTTTTAAACTATCCTTTTTCTATTATATGGTAATCCTATTTATAGCATTTTAAATTTTTTTTACAATATAGTATTCTATTGTTTTTAAAGTAGTTCAGCATAAACAGCATGTACAAGTGTATAAATTACCTTCAATCTGAGCCTTAGTAGAAGACTTGCAGAGGTTATTAGCATATAATGCACCTTAATCAAGAATTTACAATACAAGTATGCTTAGTTTGCACTTGGCACACTGTAGTCAGGGATCCACACTCACAGAGTTGTGTTTTAAATGGGAAGGACAGAACTAGATGGCCTGTTAATTAGATAAAGGGTATTGGAAAAATTATTAAACTGAGCAGTGTTCAAGATATACGGTTGGCCAGAGAGATTGTATGGATATCCACATCTTTGCGTGAACAAAATATAAGAATAGCAAGGTCGGGGCGCCTGGGTGGCTCAGTGGGTTGAAGCCTCTGCCTTCGGCTCAGGTCATGATCCTAGGGTCCTGGGATCGAGCCCCACATCGGGTTCTCTGCTCAGCGGAGAGCCTGCTTCCTCCTCTCTCTCTCTGCCTGCCTCTCTGTCTCCTTGTGATTTCTGTCTGTCAAATAAATAAATAAATCTTAAAAAAAAAAAAAAAAGAATAGCAAGTTCAACAACCAACACCTTTAGAGAAAACTCATCTTGGTTCCTTGCACAGAAAAGAGGATGCAATCACATGACTGAACTAGAAAAAAATCCACTGGTCCTGCCAACAGCATTGTTTTGCTTCCATCCTGAAGTGACCTTTTACGCCAAGTGCTTATTAGAATACCTGAAGGGCCAGAAGGCAAAGGTCCTTGCCCACTGCCTAGAATATGCTTGATGATTGTTTTGGTGCCTGCTTGCTAATAAATGTTTGCTTTCATAGCAAATTCATCCTCAGACTTTTGATTCATCATAACATCACAATAGCAGGTGAGGTTGTAGGCAAGGAGTCACATAGTTCTCACCCTCTTCTAATTGTCACAGACTACTGGCATTTAACAAAAGAAACTGACAGACTGTGAAAAGTCAAATTGGCTTAGGGTTTTGAGGGTTTTTTTGTTTGTTTGTACTGTTTGTTTGTTTAATGAAATAAGTGTAACAGTAAATATTAGCACTTGTTTTGGTGGCTTGCTTATTTTCTTTTGCTTGTCTTATTCTACAGTTCAAAATAAAAAGTAGCAAAATTTTATAAATCACTTGTATTTTATTTAACTATAATTATTTATTCATAAATGGATGGATTTTATCCTTCTGGACTAATATAATAGAAACAACTGATCTAAAATGCTCATAAAACTGGAGGGGATGATGTTGGGCTCCCTGCTTGGCAGGGAGTCTGCTTCTGATAGTCTCTCTTTCTCTCTCTCTCACTCTCTCAATCAATTAAAAAAAAAACTATAAAGGATGCAAGTGAAGTCAAATATCAGCAAGATTTGGTGAAGGAAAGGATGTAGACAAAAGTAAAATTTATAGAATGAATTAAATACCAATCTGAAGTTTCACAGCCTATGTGATTCTGTCATTGGAGGAGATGGTAAATTGAGGAAGAGAAACTTGATTAGGGAGTGATAAGAATTAATCAATTACATTTTTAATACGTTATAGTTAAGGCAATGGCAGGTTGTTTGATTGAAAAGTATAGTTTAGAGCACAAATGAATGTTGAAACTGCATTTTCTTTATTAAGCAATTATTACTGAGACTTTGTCATATGTTAAAGTAAGAAACTGGGTATATACTAGTAAAAAGGCAAATGTAGTCCCCACTTCACAGAGGTTAAAACTTGAAATTAATAGTCTAGCATAAGCACTTACTAATCCCTATCTCAAGTTGTATCAAATGTAACAGAAAAGTCAAAGTTTAAATTCAGATCGAGAATGGCACCAAATTTGGCAATAATAAAGTCATCAGTAACCATCAAGAAAGCAGTTTCATCAGAATGATGAGAAGAGAATCAAGATTACAAAGGGATAGGGAAGGAATAGAGAAGAACAGCTTAATGAATGGCATCACTGCTGTTCTCAAAAATAAGAAGGGTTTTTATGAAATGTTCATCACTTGTTCTCTTTGGTTCACAAAGAAAAAAAGGAAAAATAAAAGTTAGCTTTAACTATACCCAGGAAGAATTTACATGGTTATAATAAATAATTAGCATAACAGTGACATTCTTAAATGTCCATAATAAAATTTGTGAAATGTAGTAATTGTTGTCTTTTGGGTTTTCACAAATAGAAAATTGTCCTAAAATGTTCTTTTAAAAATGTCATTTAAGACTCTGATCATATACCTTTTAAAGTGTCTTCTAAATGATTTGATCTGCATCTAGAGAAGGAAGAAGTTAAGGAAGACCTGATTTTGAGCCTGGAAATAGAAAATAATGGTCTCATTTGATATATGGGGAACTCTAAGAAGAAGGAGTTGGAGGAAGCTGTCTAGGGGCAAGTCAATGAGTTGGAGTTAAAAGGGCAAGCCAAGGTATGGATGCATTGTTCGTGTTGGTTCCTGTTGAGTAAAACTTCTCTTTGATTATTTGCTAAAGTCATACAAATATTTCCTAAATTTTTTCTGCAATATTTCTGAAGATCAACAATCTATTCCTGATTTGTCATTTTCTAAATTCATCTATTCTTTTTTTGAAGTTGTACACTGGACCTTTTAGAGTCTTCTAGCAACTCTCTCCTTTCCCACATTTCCTCAGATACAAACGGTAGTTTTGCAATTCCATCTCCAGGTTCTTTCAGGATCCTGATGTACAATCTGTGTGGGCCTAGAGTCTTGAAATCATTTAAAACAACTGTATCTCTTTTAATCTACCCACCTACCTTGAGCTTTAATTCCCCTCTTAATGATGTTCATTTATTTAAAAAGACTGCAAGTTCAGACTAATTCAGTGTAGCCTTTGCCCTTTGTCATTTAGTAACACTAGTGAGTAACGTTGTGTTTCATTTTAGACTGTTTTCATTTGGCCCCACAGATTATTAGGTAGGATTTTGGTTGGTCTTGTTATGGGAGGGTCTTTTTTAAAAGCCTTTTTTGTAAGTTGCAACTTCATGTCACTTAATCATTATTTTAACTAACAAACCAGCAAAGGAGTGTTTTCACAGTCACTGGTTATCCAATAAATGAGGCAACCTATGGCCTTTTCTGGGTGGGAGGAATCCACACTGATATTATCATCCTTGTTTTCTATAATTAAAAGAATAAAGGCATATTATTATAAGAAAACACAGGACGTCTTTGAAACACCTAACTTCTAATGTTTCTAGAAATTCAATCCATTGAGATACTTTTCTCCAAATTGAAGAAAAACAGACCTGCTCCCAGACTGAGGTTTTGGTGTGTCAAGTTTCAGTTGACAGTAGATTTTTTTTATGGCAAATTTATGAATCTCTGAAAATAAGAATGCATGTGGAACTGCTGACATAGCTTCCTTTATGGAGCTACTCCCTCCTGGCACTGATAGGATTTTACCCAAGAGCCAGAGATGATAGTCCCAAGTTTCTTAGTCTCAGAGGAAGCAGGATGAAAAATTTGAGCAAAAAGTGCCTTTTGTCAGTTAATGCTTTCTCAATATAATTGTCAGTTAATTTTTAATGAATACATCATACACCACTATCCCCCCGACACACACATACAAATCACTTCTCAACATCTAAGGGACTCCTAAACCAGTTTTTGGGCTCAAACTGAGATTTTTTTTCATATAATTATGATATTTTGAAACAATGAGATTGAAAAAAAAATAAAGAAATCCATCCTTGCTGCTTTGTTTAGAAATGGAATGATAGTCCAGAAATGGAATTCATATCTTAACGATTACATTGCAAAGTTCTCCTTACCTCATTTTCTATTCCTGGAAAGGTAGGTGAATTAATTCACACAACAGTAAATAAGAATTAATATTACTAGGAGGGAAAGATAAGCTTTGATATGGACAATGATTTTCATTTTACTAAATAATTTTACCAGTAATAAAAAGACATAAGATTCAAAAATATCACCTTCTATGAACCAAAAAGAATACTCAACTAGCGAATGCAGAAAGCTTTAAATTAAAAAAAAAGAATCCAAGTCCTACATATGATAGTTTAATTGTAATGTAAACAAAGTATGATTTAATCATGAAGACCTAATCCATTATTTATAAAATATATATATCTTTTTCATGAAGAAACATACAGTTAAAGATTTCTATTTAAAGTCATAAACAAGGTCATTTTAACTATAATGCATTCTGTTATTTTTCTATGGCTGCTATTACACATTACTACAAAACCACTGACCTAAACACACATTTATTACCTTACAATTCTGAAGGTCAGAAATCTGAAATGGGTCTCATTAGCCCAAAATCAAGGTGTTGCAGGACTGCATTCCATCCTTGGGACCTAAGAGCTCTCTCTTAGGTCTCTTAGCTCTACCCACATTCTTTGGCTCTTGATCCCTTCCATCATCTTTAAAACCAACAGTAGTTTTAAATTCTCGTATCCTAGCCCTCTGACCTTTTCTTTTGTATCCTTTTTCCACATTTAGGGACCACTGTACTTACACTGAGCCTAGGTGACTAATTCAGTATAATCCACCTGTCTCAGATTCAGCTGATTAGCAACCTTAATTCCATCTGCTATCTCAATGAACCTTTGCCATGTAACATATATTCACAGCTTCTGGGGATTAGGACATGGACAACTTTGGAGGGTCATTATTCTGTCTACCAAACATACAGTTTTAATTTGCATAAATCATAGGGGGAAAGAAAAACATTGATAAGAATTTTAGTGATAGGGCACCTGGGTGGCTCAGTGGGTTAAGCATCTGCCTTTGGCTCAGGTCATGATCGCAGGGTCCTGGGATCGAGCCCCACACCAGGCTCTCTGCTCAGCAGGGAGCTTGCTTCCTCCTCTCTCTCTGCCCGCCTCTCTGCCTACTTGTGATTTCTCTCTGTCAAATAAATAAACAAAATCTTAAAAAAAAAAGAATTTTAGTGACAAAAATTACCCTTCATTATATAATTCTTTTTTTTTTTAAGAAGTTCTGGGTAAAGAATTATAATGACTCTTAATCTAGAAGACCTTTTGGTAGAATTTCATAGGTTGAACTAAAACTGGATAAATATTGTCATAAAGGTATCCGTATTATTGATATCAGTGCTTTAATCATAAATCTAAAAGACAAGAAATGCATCTACATCGATAGACTTTCTCTATTGTGTATGTTTATGCTTTCACAGAGTATTAAGTAGACCTGGATTCCATCCATTTCCTTCCAGGATATTAAATGCATTTAATTTAACAGATTGGATATACAGATAAAATGAAAATATTGAAATGAAAAATGGCACCAAAATATAATACAGAGTGCCAATAATTGATAATCACTGTACTGCCTGACAAATTAGAAGGCTGGCTTTTAGACTTTAAAAACATTACGAAGCCAAAAGAATCCTGGATTTTTCACTTTATAATTGGACTTTTGTTTTCATTTTTTTCTTGTTTTTGTTTGTTTGTTTGTTTAAGATTTATATTTATTTATCTGACAGAGGAAGAGCACAAGCATGGGAGCAACAGAGGGAGAGGGAAAGGGAGAAGTAGACCCTCCATTGAGCAGGGAGCCTGATGCAGAGCTTGATCTCAGGACTCTGGGATCATGACCTGAGCTGAAGGCAGACACTTAACTGACTGAGCCACCCAGGTGCCCCTAGACTTTGGCTTTGTAATACTCAGAGTTTGTTAAATGATCCCACGAGCTTAGAATGGCTGACAACACCCCAAATGCTCATGGCACTGTCTGAATTCCACTATATCACCTCTGAACTGCTAGCTTTTTCCCACTGATGCTCTCCCCACACTCCCCAGAGCTTTTCTTCCCTGAATATTCTCCCTTTTCTCTGCCAGTGGGGCATAATTTCCTTTAAACCCAGTATTTTCTGACCTCATTAAAGCCATGGCCTTAAGAATAAGGAATTGAATGATACATAAATTTCAACAGCAGAGAAGGGAACTATCTATTTGAAAATACATCTTAACTTTTTTTTTTTTTTTTTAAATTACATGCCATTGTTCAACATTCTAGCCTCTGGTTGGTGTTAAGAACTCAGGGGTTCTTATAACAGGACACAGAGTGAGTTAATCAACATTTTGTATTATACATCACAATAGTTTTTTTTAAGGAAGTCAGGTATTCACTTACTGACTTCTGTTTTACCTAAAGTCCTCTAAGCCCTCTGTTACTCAATTTTGGCTGCAAATAGGAATGCTATTTACGCACTGCTCCAATGTGTACAATGTTGTTCCTGGTTTTGGTCATATTGTCCTAATTTTCTACACTGAAAATACTTTTTCAGTGTATTTTTGTAGCATTATTCTTATAAGAGGAAAGAAGAAAGTACTGGATTAAGCATGGTTTAAGTGTCGCAAAGACAGGAAAATTATATAAAAAGCAAGTCAACATTTCATGATTAAAAAAGATGGACCCTAGGGGAGCCTGGGTGGCTCAGTGGGTTAAGCCTCTGCCTTTAGCTCAGGTCATGATCTCAGGTTCCTGGGATGGAGCCCCACATCGGGCTCTCTGCTCAGCAGGGAGTCTGCTTCCTCCTCTCTCTCTCTACCTGCCTCCTAGCCTACTTGTGATCTCTGTCACATAAATTTAAAAAAAAAAAAAGAAAGAAAGAAAGAAAAGAAAAAAAGATGGACCCTCATCCTTGAAAAATAGTAGGATTTCCTCTTTTAGACAAAGTTAAAATTAGGAAAGAGAGGCCATTAAGGAGATAGACGGAAAATGCCAATAGGACATCCAACATCACACTGTCTCCTGTTTTAGTCTCTATTCCTTTCTTTATCACTTATTTACTTCAGTGAGACATGTAGACGGGGAAAAAAAAATAGTTGTCACCAATTTAAGTTTGAAGATTAAAATTTGAGTGAACTAATTCTCAACTGATTCCTCAGATTTGAAATTCCTACTAATATTAGCCACCATGTATATTCAAAAGTCAATTACATTGCAGGGGTTGAGGAAGTCAGGTAAGGACTTTACAATGGTTATTTGCTAGGTGGTGTGCTAATACTAGGACTAGTACTACATTTAGGCATGACATTTGTTAACAGGAAGATGAAACCCAAAATGGCATTTCCCAAAGTGAATGTCTTGCAAAGTAATCTTAATAGTAGCTTCATGTTAAAATAGTTCTATGGTCAAAATGTTTGGAAAATGTTACACAGCACATCCCTTTCTCAGCACATCCCTCTAATCTGCTCATACAGAGATCCTCTTATCTTAGTAAATGGCAACTCCATGCCTCCTGTTGCTCAAGCAAAAACTGTTTGAACTATCTCAAATCTTCACTTTTTGTTTATACCCCACATCCAAAACAATGGCAAATACTGTCAATTTTTTCTCAAAATTTATTCAAAATTTAACTAATTCTTTGGTTTACAATACCACTACCCTGGTAGAAGCCACCATCACCTCTCAAATGCATTATTTCATAGACTCCTAACTGGTCTTCTTATTTTCACCTTGTAATCTGTTAAAATAATTTTAGGCTTATATTAATACCCTTCCAATGGCTTCTATTTATGATTTCTACTTATTTGTAGTCCTATGCAATCAGTCCCTTTGCTAGATTTCTGACCCTTCCCTTTGCTCAATCCATTCACATTGGCCCCCATTTTCTTTCTCAAACATGTCAATTTTATTCCTAATTCAGGGCTATGGAAAATATTCTTCTCTTCCTTTGGACCTCTTTTTACAGAGGGACTCAAGGCTCACTTCTTAACTTTATTCAGGACTGTGCTCTAATATAATCAGAGAGATCTCCCCAAACAAACTCATAAAAAACACCCCTCCCCAACTATATTGCTTTGATCTATTTTATTCACTATTGTACCTTTAGTATCTAAAGAGCAGATACTTCAGTAAATATTTATGAGTTGAAATAAAAATAGCCTAAAGTTAATTCCAAAATTAAAAGAATTGGAAAAAAAATGTAAATCATGTGTTACCCAGCATAACTTGACAAAATCACTCAATTTTCACTGAAGAGAGACAAAGAATATTTGCTCAATAATCTAGAAAAAAACTAGAAGAACGTACTTTCTGAGTAAGGCAGAATAATTCAAAGTCATTATAGCCTTCTCAAGCCTTTGGTTTTAATTCCTGCTCTACCTTTAATAACTCTGTGGCTTTGGTCAAGTCACTGAGTTAACATCCATGAGACTCACTGCCCTCTTAGTAATAGCCTATCATCCTCCAGATTAGCAGAAAGCAGTCCCCTGGGGGACAAACAATGTTATATTTGTTGTTGAGACAATGTGGACAGTGAGGATCAGGGGTTTCAAATACAAGCCAGCAACTGAAAAATAAATTTCAGCCTACTGGCTTATTTGAAATCAGTACTTATTAATTCTAATAAATGTGAAAGAAAAAGTTACAAAATAGAGGTGTGTGTTTATGTGTTTGATTCCAAGGAGAATACACAAATACAACTTTATGTAGCTCAACATTTAAATTTAGGAGAGTCTCTTTGAACCGGAGGGAATATTTATTAACCTACAAGATGTCTCTTGGGTGTAAACCTGCATGTCTGGTATCTTTCCTAGCTCAAGTGCATATTAAACTCTTAGAGTTGAGTTCAGCATTGAGCACACTTCCAAAGCTCTGTTTTCTGTTACTAATTTTAATGAACACTAAGGGCTTATATGCATTTAGTGTTTAAATGCCACACTGTTTTGGGGGCCTGGAAATTCTCACTTCTGAAGACACTGGTGCCAAAGAATGGTTCTATAACCTCTATATTTTAGCAGAAATATTTGCTTGGTGTCATTCTTTCATTTTTGCATATATATAATCATCAAAGGTGTTCACCATTCAGCTCTTAGACATAAAACTAAAAATCAGAGCACTACCAAGCAAAGGCAGGAAGAAAGGTCAAAAATCAGGAATGGTCCTAATTGCAATATTTCAAAAATGGATATTCCATAAGTACGCAGTATGTTGTTTGTTTTTTAATAAAGAAAACATTTTTTAAAAAGCCAGCTGCTCTTGGAATTCTGGCCCAAATGGCTAGATCTTAAAATACATTTTGTGTCAGAAAATAGAAATAAAAGTTAGGAAAGTGACATTAAACATTTTTACAAATCAAGGGGCACCCGGGTGACTCAGTTAAGTGGCCAACACTTGATTTTGGCTCAGATCAAGATCTCAGGGTCCTGGGATCAAGCCCCACATCTGGTTCTGTGCTCAGTGGGGAGTCCGTTTGAGGATTTCTCTCCCTCTCTCTCTCCCCCTCCCCACAAATAAATAAATAAATATTTAAAGAATATTTTTACAAATCAAGTTTCAAAGCTTCTAGGGTTCCAGATACCTTCTTGATGCCCTCTGACTCTAATCTCTCTCTCTCTCTCCCCCTCCATCCTCTCTCTCTCTCATACACACACACACACACACACACACAACCACATAGGGGACAAAGTCCAAACATGGAATTCTCTCTGCAGTACTGACCTCTTTTAAGATAAAAGAACACTGGATAAGTTATATCTTTGGAACCTCAGTTTTTCTCATCTGTAATATATAGATACTATTCTACCTACCTCAGAAAACTTGGTAAAAATAACAAAATGAATATAAGGTATTTTGTAATGGTAAAGAACAATAGAAATACAAACGATTACCAACCTCCAGTGCTACAAGAGTGTCAGTGTTATCAAGAGACGCGGCATATTTTAAATTAACTAGGATATAGTTTATGAACAAGGATCACATAATCTTAGTGCTAGAAGATCAAACAAACATTATGTTATCTATTTTCAACTCATTTAAGGAATTGTCCTCTACCACATCCCTGACGAAAGGTCACTCAGCCTCTGCTTAAAGAAGTCCAGTGATGGACAATTTGGTGTTCGTTTTTTTGTTTTTAAGATTTTATTTATTCATTCATTCATTCATTCATTCATTTAGAAAGGGGGGGAGGGGCAGAGGGAGAGAGAGAGAGAGAATCCCAAGCAGACTGTGCTGAGCATGGGGCCCAAAGTCAGGCTTGATCTCATGACCCTGAGATCATGACCTGAGTCAAAATCCAGAGTCAGAAGTTTAACCTACTGAGGCACCCAGGCATCCCATGTTGGTTTTTTTTAGACTGTTTATTCCATTAATGGGAATAGAAATTTTCTCCTCATGTTGTATTAAAATCTTCTCCATAATTTCTAATATAATCAGACATATGACTTGAAGACTTTCATACTTCTTTACCTGGCAGTGCTTCAAATGCTTTATAAAAATCATTATGCCTCACCTTTTGCGTTTATCCAGCAATGCTATGTGTCAAGTACTGAGTTAAGTGGCAATACTTAAAGATTAATCAGAACTAATGCCTGTCCTTGAGTAGTATGCCAGTCAGGGTCTAGCTTCCCAAAAATAAAAATCAGATTCATAAATACATAGAACAAACTCGTGGTAGCCAGAAGGGAGGGGTGGTGGGTGGATGGGTGAAATAGGGAAAGGGGATTAAGAGGTACAGATTTTCAGTTATAAAATACATGAGCCTTGGGGATATAAAGTACAACATAGGAAATATATTCAATATTGTAATAGCTTTGTATGGTGACTGATGGTAACTATATTTACCATGGGCAGCATGTTATAATGTATATAAATGTTATTATGTTATACACCTAAGACTAATATAATATTGCATGTCAACTGTACTTCAATTTAAAAAATTAATTGAGGGACACCTGAGTGGCTCAGCTGGTTAAGCATCTGTCCTTGGCTCAGGTCATAATCCCAGGGTCCTGGGATCAAGTTCCACACTGGGCTCCTTGCTCAGCCAGGAGCCTGCTTCTCCCTCTGCCTGCCACTCCCCCTGCTTGTATACTCTATATCTCACTCTCAGAAAAATAAATTCTTTTAAAAAAATAAAAATAAATTTAAAAAATTGAGACAGTACCATAAGAATTTCAAGCAAACAGAATTTAATACAGGGAATTAACTAGGGTTGAAAAACTGAGAGTTGGAAGGCTTAGGTAACCAGTTACTATTATCCACAGGAAGAAATTACTATCCCAAGGGTTGAAGAGGAAGCAATGATCACCATTTTGAAGAGGTAGAGCTAACAGAACCTAGCAACTTGGCAGAGGAGCCCCCCTCATGGTTGGTGCTTAGCTCTGTAAGGGTAGCACAGCATACCTGGTACTCAGCATTCCCTGGGGGCAACTACGCCATGTAGCTAGTGCATGCACCACTAAAAGTGGAATACTCTGCTAGCTTCAAAACTCTGAGGAGGGGGGCGTGTGGGTGGCTCAGTGGGTTGAGCCTCTACCTTCAGCTCAGGTCATGATTTCAGGGTTCTTGGATCAAGCACCACATCAGTATCTCTGCTCAGTGGGGAACCTGCTTCCCCCTCTCTCTCTGCCTGCCTCTCTGCCTCCTTGTGATCTCTCTCTCTGCCAAATAAATAAAATCTAAACAACAACAACAAGAACAACAACAATTCTGAGGAGGCCTAGCACAACTGGTAATGAGGGAGCAAAGAGAAGCTGGAGACTACAGTCACAGCTGTCCTTGATTACCTGTGGAAAGCTGACAGGTGAGAAGAGAACATAAATCCTTCTCCCTATCTTCTCTCCCTCTGGTCTGCCATCAGTGACTGCCATTTATAACACCAGCTGGAAGGAGGTTTACAAAGTAGTCTGGAAAATGTAACTTGTAGAATCCCAATCCCAGCATCAGAGAATAAAGTATGTAAGGCAAGTTTGATGCTAAGACACGGTAGGTAGATCAATAGCAAAATCTATGTTTTTGGCCACTGAGCATTCCACCATCTTTATTTAAACCACCATAGAGCAACAAAAACAAAGTCATTTATCTTCCTAACAAGATGCAAGTAACCTTCATAAAAATAAAAACTCTCTCATCTCCCCAGAAAGGGCAGATACAAATTTAAAACTTGCAATACCTATCTCTGGATGATGTTATTCCTCTTCTAATTCATTCAACCTCTCCCTGAACATTGTGTAACACAAGGATTAAAGTTTGCCACCAATAGCAACCATTACTTAAGAGGATAGGGAAAAGACAAAAGAAAGGAAAATGTAGTTAATACATATGAAGTATCATGAAAAAATATGCTTAGCTGCTACAGTCATTGATTTTAAATCTAATCTCAAACACATAGGTGTTTTTTTATATCTTCTGTATTCTTCTACCTGTTCCATGCCCTCTTTGTCTTCAGCTGGTCAGGGATCTATAACCTGTCAGAGTTACACACAACTTCATCTGTGAAAGATATGAATTCTCAAAAGCACCGTTTTTATTTTGTTGCTCTAGTTGTCTGTTAAATTTTAGTAAGGTAAAAAGAAGAATGGGAAGACTAAGAAGCCCCTTCCCCAGATCTCCTAGAATCCAGATACAGAACTTACCAAGTCCCCTTTGGCTCCAACCACACATTTTCTCCTTAATAATCAGGGTCAATAACCCCAAGAAGAGATATTGCCTTCTTTGCCTGTGATTTCATTGGCATAAAGAGCCCAATATGGTCAGGTGGAAATCTTAACCCCCAACTCAATGGAATTGAATTACTGAGTTCCCTCATAGAAATTTTATTTCCAAAAGATGAACATATCTTAATTATTAGAGCCTAAATCTGAAGTTTTAGAAAACCCAAGTTATTCAAATGTTCATCTTTATAATAATAAGAGATGCTTCTTTAATTCCGTTTGCTTTTCAGACCCAAGTGCTTGTTAAAGTGCTTGTTAAAGCTTGTTAAAGTGCTTCTCCAATTCTGTTTGCTTTTTAGACCCAGTTGCTGTTAAAAGCATTTCCTATGGGATAATGCCCTAACCTTGCAAGTATTTCTTCCAATTGACATATTAACTGCATCTTCTACTAGTTAAACTATTGCAGGGTGATTGGATATGAACATTAATAACTTTTTTGAGAATTAATTTATTGCCTTACTTCTTTTTCTACTAAATGAGTTTCTTGGTTAGAAGCAATGTTGTGTAGAAGGAGACTCCTGGGGAAGATGGTGGAGTAGGGGAACCCTAAGCTCACTTCATCCCACAAATAGAACTGAATAACACTCACATCAGTGTAAATACCCCCCCCCCTAAAAAAAGAAAAACCTAAAGACTGGCAGAACTCTGCAACTAACAACAGAGAGGAAGCCACATTGAAGAGGGTAGAAAAGAGCTAATTGGACTCTTGGGTCTTTCCACAGGAGGGAGAGAGCCACCAATGCAGAGAAAGGAGAGAAATAGACTATCCTACCAGGAAGCCCACACAGGAAAGACAAATCCCCAAAACATTTGGCTTTGAAAACCAGAGAGGCCAAATTTCTGAGTTCTTCAGCCTGCAGGACTTAAAGTCTGAAACTTTAAAAATCAGCAGGCTCAGTTCTGCAAAAGCCTCTAGGGTGAGAGGAAACTGAGCCCTCACCCTTAAACAGACAACATAAAAAAGAAGCCTGCAGAGATACAGCATAGAAGCATCAGTTTGAAAAACTACTGGGACATATGGGAGGGAGAGTTATTTACTAATCCCAGAGCCTGTCCAAGAGGGACAGGGACTCACTGGGAGACTCCTCTGGGAATAAAGGAGCTGGAAGGCACCATGTCCCTCCCCTACCTCCTAGCATAAACACACAGCCACCTGCAGGAATCAGTGCAGCATTGGCATTCAGTATCTAACTTGCTTATACCAATCTCATCCCCTCCAGTTGGGCCTGCCCCAATCTCTGTGTTGCAGATCCCCTGCTCTAGAAGACCAGCATAAACCTTGCAAACACCATGTCTCCCAACCAGGCACTTTACAGGGCCTCATAACCAGCAGCAGTGGTGGCAGCCAGTCAGTCACCTCCAATGGAGGAGACACACACTGTGTTATAACTGAGTGCCCTGCCCACCTGCTTTGCAGATCCACCTGGCCAGCTCCAGTTTCAGCGGTAGAAGCATGTCATCTCTGGAAGAGGACCAGTACATGCCTTGTTAAAACTGTGCATCTGGGGGTGCACCTGGGTGGCTCAGTGGGTTAAAGCCTCTGCCTTCGGCTCAGGTCATGATCTCAGGGTCTTGGGATCGAGCCCTGCATCAGGCTTTCTGCTCAGCAGGGGGCCTGCTTCCTCCTCTCTCTGCCTGCCTCTCTGCCTTCTCGTGATCTCTGTCTCTCAAATAAATAAAATCTTTAAAAAACAAAACAAAACAAAACTGTGCATCTGGCCCACTACTTTCAAGAACGAGAGATGAAGCTAACTTTCCTAACACAGAGAAACAAACACAGGGAGTTATACAAAATGAGAAGACAGAGGAATATATCCCAAATTAAAGAACAAAGGACAATACAACATCAAGAGACCTAAGTGGAAGAGAGATAAGTAATATGCCTGATAGAAAATTTAAAGTAATGATCATAAGGATACTCACTAGACTTGAGAAGAGTGGAGGACTTCAGTGAGACCCTTAACAGAGATAAAAAGAAGAACCAGTGTGAGATGAACACAATAATTAAAATTAAAAATACAAAGTGGGTGGAATAAATAGACTAGAGGAAGAAGAACAAACTAGCAATACAGAGGACAGAGTAATGGAAAATGATCCAGGTGAGTATGTGGGAGGGGGGAATATATATACATATATATATGTATACATATATATATATGCAAAATACATATATAGATGCAAAATGAGAATATATATATACATATGTGTGTGTGTGTGTGTGTGTGTGTGTATATATATGCAAAATGAGAATAGACTTAGGGAACACAACGACTCCATCAAGCACAATATTCACATTATATGGATGCCAGAGTGGGGGAGGGGCAGAAAATTTATTTGAAGAAATAATAGCTGAAAACTTCTCAAATCTAGGGAAAGAAACAGATATTCAGATCAAGAAGCACAGAGATCCCTGGCAAGACACGTAATAATTGAAATGGCAAAAAGCAGTGATTAAGAGAAATTTTAAAAGCAGCAAGAGGAAAGAACACAGTTACATACAAGGGAAACTCCATAGGGCTACAAGCGGATTTTTCTGTAGAAATCTTGCAGGCCAGACCAAGAATGGCATGAAATATTCAAAGGGCTGACGACAGGAAAAAACCTGCAGCCAAGAATACCCTAACTAGCAAGACTATCATTTAGAATAGAAGGAGATATAAAGAGTTTCAAAGACAAAAGTTAAAGGAGTTCATGATCACTAAGCCACCCGTACAAGAAATATTAAAGGAGACTCTTTAAGTAGAAAAGGAAGATCATAAGTAAGAATAAGAAAAGTAGTAAAAGTAGAAAAGTAGGAAGCACAAACACAATAAAAATAAGTATATCTGTAAAAGTCAATAAAGGGACTCACAAAAATAAAAACATGTAAGGTATGACACCACATACCTAAAACGTGGTGAGTAGAGGAGTACTTCTGCTACATGCAGAAGATGTTTTATATGAATATAATAATAACCACAAGTCAAAAACCAGTAATGTAAAAGCAAAAATAAAGAGAAAGGAATCCAAGTATATCACTAAAGAAAACAAACTTCTGAGACAAGAGAGCAAGGGAAGAAAGGAATAGAGAAGTACAAAAGCAACAAAATGGCAATAAATACATAACTATCAATAAATACTCTAAATGTAATGGACTGGACATTCCAATCAAAAGACACAAGGTGACAGAATGGATTTAAAAAAAAATATCCACCTATATCCTGCCTACAGGAGATTCGTTTCAGACCTGCAGACAACTGCAGATTGAAAGTGAAGGGATGGATAAACATTTATAATGCAAATAGATATCAAAAGAAAGTTGGGGTATCAATACTTATATCACACAAAATAGATTTTAAAGCAAAGACTGTAACAAGAAACAAAGAAGGATACAATATAATTATTAAAGGGACAATTCAAGAAGAAGATGATATAACAATTTTAAATATTTATGTAACCAATATGGGAGGACCCAAATACATAAAACTGTTAATAACAATGAAAAGTAACTAATTGATTAATACAATAATAGTAGGGAACTACAATACCCTAGTTACATCAATGGACAGATCATCTAAACTGAAAATCAACAAAGAAACTGTGGTTTTGAATGACACACTGGAACAGATGGATTTAACAGATACATTCAGAACATTCAATCCTAAAATGGCAGAATATACATTCTTTTCAAATGCATATAGAACGTTTTCCAGATTACATCACATATTAGGCCACAAAACAAGTCTCAATAAATCCAAACAGATACTATGCATCTTTTCTGACCAAATCATTATAAAACTAGAAATCAACCACAAGAGAAAACTGGAAAGAGCACAAATACAACATGCTACTAAACAATGAATGACTAAACTAGGAAATAAAAGAAGAAATTAAAAAAAAATACATGGAGACAAATGAAAATAAAAACAATGGTCAAAATCTTTGGGATGCAGCAAAAGCAGTTCTAAGAGAGAAGTTTATAGCAATATTCAAGAATCAAGAAAAGTCTCAAATAAACAACCTAACCTTATACCTAAAGGAGCTAGAAAAAAAAAAAAAACTCAAAGCCAGAAGAAGGAAGGAAATGATACAAATTAGAATAGAAAGAGATGATATAAAAATTTAAAAACAAAACAAAGCAAAGCAATATTACAGGCCAAAGAAACCGGGAGCTGGTTCTTTGAAAAGATCAAAAGAATTGAAAAACCTCTAGCCAGACTCACCAAAACAAAACAAAACAAAAAAACAAAAACAAAACAAGAAACAAACAAACAACCCCAAAAAAAAAAAAAAAAAAA
>NW_022631057.1:6432820-6471541 GCF_010015895.1 Lontra canadensis
CATAGGGTAGCTCTATTTTCAACTTTTTGAGGAACCTCCATACTGTTTTCCAGAATGGCTGCACCAGCTTGCATTCCCACCAACACTGTAGGAGTGTTCCCCTTTCTCTGCATCCTTGCCAACATCTATCATTTCCTGACTTGTTAATTTTGGCCACTCTGACTAGTGTGAGGTGGTCTCTCACTGTGGTTTTGATTTGTATTTCCTTGATGCTGAGTGATGTTGAGCACTTTTTCATATGTCTTTTGGCCATTTGGATGTCTTCTTTGCACAAATGTCTGTCCCTGTCTTATGCCCATTTCTTGATGACTGGATTATTTGTTCTTTGGGCATTGAATTTGATAAGTTCTTTATAGATTTTTGGACACTAACCTTTAACTGATATGTTATTTGAAAATATCTTCTCCCATTCTGTCAGCTGTATTTTGGTTTTGTTGACTGTTTCCTCTGCTGTGCAAAAGCTTTTGATCTTGATGAAGTTCCAATAGGTCATCTTTGCCCTTGCTTCCCTTGCCTTTGGCCAAGCATCTAGGGAGAAGTTGCTGTGGCTGAGGTCGAAGATGTTGCTGCTGTATTCTCCTCAAGGATTTTGATGGACTCTTGTTTCACATTGAGGTCTTTCATCTATTTTGAGTCTATTTTTGTGTGTGGAATAAGGAAACGGTCAAATTTCATCCTTCTGCATGTGGTTGTCCAATTTTCCCAACACAATTTGTTGAAATACTGTCTTTTTTCCATTGCACAGTCTTTCCTGCTTTGTTAAAGACCAGTTGGCCATAGAGTTAAGGGTCCATATCTGGGCTCTCTATTCTGTTCCATTGGTTTATGTGTCTGTTTTTGTGCCAGTACCATACTGTCTTGATGATTACAGTTTTGCAATAGAGCTTGAAGTCCAGAATTGTAATGCCATCAACTTTGGTTTTGCCCTCTGGCTATGTGGGGTCTTTTCTGGTTCCAAACAAATTTTAGGATTATTTGTTCCATTCTGTGGAAAAAGTTGATGGTATTTTGATAGGGATTACATTAAATGGGTAGATGGCTCTAGACAGCATAGATATTTTCATAATAATTTTCTTCCAACCCATGAGCATGGAATGTTTTCCCATTTCTTTGTGTCTTCTTCAATTTCTTTCATAAATGTTCTATAGTTTTCTAAGTACAGGTTCTTTGCCCCTTTGGTTAGATTTATTCCAAGGTATCTTACTCCTAGGTTCTGGGTGCAATTGTAATGGGTCTGACTCCTTAATTTCTCTTTCTTCTGTCTTGTTTTTGGTGTACACAAATGCAACTGATTTCTGTGCATTGATTTTATATCCTGACACTTTACTGAATTCCTGTATGAGTTCTAGCAGTTTTGGGGTGAAGTCTTTTGGGTTTTCCACATAAAATATATCATCTGCAAAGAGAGTTTGACTTCTTCTTTGCCAATTTGAATATCGTTTATTCTTTTTGTTTTCTGATTGCTGAGCCTAGGAATTCTAGTACTATGTTGAATAGCAGTGGTGATAGTGGACATCACTGCTGTGTTCTTGACCTTAGGGGAAAGCTCTTAGTTTTTCCCCATTGAAAATTATATTTGCTGTGGGTTTTTCATAGATGGCTTTTATGATATTGAGGTATGTACCCTCTATCTACACTGTGAAAAGCCTTAATCAAGAAACAATGCTGTACTTTGTCAAATGCTTTTTCTGCATCTATTGAGAGCATTATATGATTCTTGTTCTTTCTTTTATTCATGTATTGTATCAAATTGATTGATTTGTGGATGTTGAACCAAACTTGCAGCCCAAGAATAAATCCCATTTAATCATGGTGAATAATACTTTTAATGTACTGTTGGATCCTATTGGCTAGTATTTTGGTGAGAATTTTTGCATCAGTGTTCATCAGGGATATTGGTCTGTAATTCTCCTTTTAGATGGGGTCTTTGTCTGGTTTTGGGATCAAGGTAATGCTGGCCTCATAAAATAAGTTTGGAAGTTTTCCTTCCATTTCTATTTTTTGGAACAATCTCAGAAGAATAGGTATTAATTCTTTAAATGTTTGGTATAATTCCCCTGGGAAGCCATCTGGCCCTGGGCTCTTGTTTGTTGGGAGATTTTTGATGACTGCTTCAATCTCCTTATTGGTTATGGGTCTGTTCAGGTTTTCTATTTCTTCCTGGTTCAGTTGTGGTAGTTTATATGTCTCTAGGAATGCATCCATTTCTTTCAGATTGCCCAATTTGTTGGCATATAGCTGCTCATAATATGTTCTTATAATTGTTTGTATTTCTTTGGTGTTGGTTGTGATCTCTCCTCTTTCATTCACAGTTTTCTTTCTTGCTTTCTTTTCCCTTTTCTTTTTGATAAGTCTGCCAGGGGTTTATCAATCTTATTAATTCTTTCAAAGAACCAGCTCCTAGTTTTGTTGATCTTTTCTACTCTTCTTTTGGTTTCTATTTCATTGATTTCTGCTCTGATCTTTATTATTTCTCTTCTCCTGCTGTGTTCAGGCTTTCTTTATTGTTCTTTTTCCAGCTCCTTGAGGTGTAGGGTTATTTTGTGTATTTGAGACCTTTCTTATTTCTTGAGAAAGGCTTGTATTGCTATATGCTTTCCCCTAAGGGCCACCTTTGCTGCATCCCAAACATTTTGAACAGTTGTGTTTTCTTTCTTTTTTTTTTTTTTTTAGATTTTATTTATTTATTTGACAGAGAGATCACAAGTAGACAGAGAGGCAGGAGGAGAGAGGAGGGAGCAGGCTCCCTGCTGAGCAGAGAGCCTGACGCAGGACTCGATCCCAGGGCCCTGAGATCATGACCCCAGCCGAAGGCAGCAGCTTAACCCACTGAGCCACCCAGGCGCCCTGAAGAGTTGTGTTTTCATTTTCATTTGTTCCCATGATTTTTTTTAATTCTTCTTTAATTTCCTGGCTGACCCATTCATTCTTTAGTAGGATGCTCTTAGCCTCCATGTATTTGAGTTCTTTCCAACTTTCCTCATGTGATTGAGTTCTAGTTTCAAAGCACTGTGGTCTGAAAATATGCAGGGAATGATCCCAATCTTTGGTACTAGTTGAGACCTGATTTGTGACCCAGGATGTGATCTATTCTGGAAAATATTCCACGTGCACTAGAAAAGAATGTGTATTCTGTTGCTTTGGGATGGAATGTTCTGAGTATATCTGTGAAGTCCATCTGGTCCAGTGTGTCATTTAAAGCCCTTATTTCTTTGTTGATCTTTTGCTTAGATCTGTCCATTTCAGTGAGGTGGATGTTGAAGTCCCTCACTATTATTGTATTATTGTTGATGTGTTTCCTTGATTTTGTTATTAATTGGCTTATATAATTGCCTGCTCCTATTTACAATTGTTAGATCTTCTTGTTGGGTAGACCCTTTATGTATGATATAGTGTCCCTCCTCATCTCTTATAGCCTTTGGTTTAAAATCTAATTTGTCTGATATAAGGATTTCTACCCCAGCTTTCTTTTGATGTCCATTAGCATGGTAAATGGTTTTCCACTCCCTCACTTTAAATCTGGAGGTGTTTTTATTCTAAAATGAGTCTCTTGGAGACAGCATATCTATGGGTGTTGTTTTTTATCCCATCTGATACCCTGCATCTTTTGATTGGGCATTCAGCCCATCTACATTCAAGGTAACTACTGAAAGATAGGAATTTAGTGCCATTGTACTGCCTGTAAGATGATTGTTACTCTATATTATCCCTGTTCCTTCCTGGTCTCTGTTACTTTTAGGCTCTCTCTTTGCTTAGAGGACCCCTTTCAATATCTCTCCTAGAGTTGATTTGGTGATCACAAATTCTTTTAGCTTTTGTTTGTCCTGGATGCTTTTTATCTCCCTATTTTCAGTGACAGCCTAGCTGGGTATAGTATTCTTAGCTGCTTATTTTTCTTGTTTAGTGTGCTGAATATATGATGCCAGTCCTTTCTGGCCGGCCAGGTCTCTATGGATAGGTCTGCTGCCAATCTAATGTTTCTACCATTGTAGGCTACAGACCTCTTGTCCTGAGCTGCTTTCAGGATGTTCTCTTTGTCTCTGAGATTTGTAAGTTTTTCCATTAGATGTTGAGGTGTTCACCTATTTTTAGTGATTTTGAGGGAGATTCTCTCTGCCTCCTGGATTTGATGCCTGTTTCCTTCCCCAAATTAGGGAAGTTCTCCACTATAATTTCTTCTTCTTCTGGGATCCCAATTACTCTAATATTGTTTCATCTTATAGTATCATTTATCTCTTGAATTCTCCCCCTCATGATCCAGTAGTTGTTTATCTCTCTTTTTCTCAGCTTCTTTATTCTCCATCATTTGGTGTCCTGTATCAGTAATTCTCTCTTCTGCCTCATTTATCCTGGCAGTAAGAGCCTCCATTTTTTATCGTGCCTCATTAATAGCTTTTTTTATTTCAACCTGGTAAGATTTTATTTATCCAGAAAGGGATTCTATAGTACCTTCTATACTTTTCTCAAGCCCAGTTAGTATATTTATAATTGTCACTCTAAACTCTAGTTCTTACATCTTACTAATGTCCATGTTGATTATGCCCTGGCAGTTGTTACTGCCTCTTGTTCTTTTTTTTTGAAGTGAGTTTCTACATTTTGTCATTTTGTCTAGAGAAGAAAAAATGAATGAGAGAAAAAAATACTAAAAGGGTAACAATAACCCCAGAAAAATATACACTAAACAAATCAGAAGAGACCCAAAACCAAGGGGAAAAGGGAAAAAACATATATGAAGAATATGATCCAACAGGTGAATAGAACAGAGCCACACACGAGATTTTGGGTTTATTTTGGTTTGTTTGTTAGAAGAAACTGCCACCCAAAATTTTAAATAAAAAAAAAGAAACATATATATACAAAAATAAAGGTACATACAATGAAGGGATGGAATATGGTTGTAAAAAATGAAACTTAAAAACGATTTTTAAAAAGGAATTGATAAGAAGTTGGTTCAAGAAAGAAAGAAGGAAATTAAAAAAAAAAAAGGAGACTATATGATCAGATGGGTGAATAGAACAGTCATACACTAGATTTAGGGTATATTTTGGTCTGTTAGAAACCCCATCCAAAAATTTTATGAAAGAAAAACTTATATGTATATACAAAAAAATAAAGTTAAAATATCAATGAAGGGATAGAATATGCCTGTAAAAATGAGAATTTAAAAAAAAATTTTAGAAAAGGAATTGTTAAGATGATGGTTAAAAAGGAAAGAAGAAAAATTTTAAAAAGAAGAAATAGAAAAAGAAAAAATAATGAAAGTTTTAAAAATTAAATTTTAAAGGCTAAATAATCATGGGGGAAAGCCATGAATTCTATGTGCTCTATTCCCCTAATGCTGGAGTTTTACAGTTCTCATTGATCAGTAAACTTGGTCTTGGCTGGATGTTCTTGCTGATCTTCTCGGGGAGGGGCCATTGCAATGATTCTCAAATGTCTTTGTCCAAGGCAGAATTGCACCACCCTTGCCAGGGGCCAAGCTAAGTAATCTGCTTGGGTTTGCTCTCAGTAGATTTTGTTCCCTGAAAGCTTTCTGTACAGATTTAGAGGATGAGAATGAAAATGGCAGCTTCCCAATCTCTGGCCCCTGAGGAGCCAAGGAGTAGGAGCCCTACTCCTCAGTGCACCCTCACAGAAAAGCAGTCAATCACTCCTGTCTCCCTGGTCTCCAGCTGCTCTCTGTGCTCACCTGGCCTGTGACTGAGCATTTCTGTCTTTAGCACATGACCCTGTTTGGAGTCTCCCAACCCAGTAGATTCCCGCAGTGTACTCCTGTGCCACTCCTACAAGGGGAGGAAGGGGAGTCTCCCTGGATCTGCCACTTGCTGGGCCACTGCTCTGTGGCAGATCATGGTTTATGGCAAGTCCAACCTTAAAGTCCACTTCTCAGCTCACTCTGTGCAGCTGGGTTCCCTGCTCTGATAACTGAGAGCTCTGCTGCACTCAGGCACCCTCAGTCCTTCTGTGACCCCGAGGTTCCTGAGACCACACTGTCCCAGCTAGAGTTCCACTTCCCACTTAGCCACTAGAACAATGTCCCTCACCAGAGCAGACTTGTAAAAGTTCCAATTTTGTGCTCCACTGTTCTGTCACTTGCCAGTAGCCAGCTGATGAAGGCTGCCTCTTGCCATGGTCAATCTTCCCAAATACTGCCTCAGTTCACTTCTCCATAGGTCCTACCTTCCAGAACGTGGTCACTTTTCTGTTCATAGAGTTCTTGCTATTCTTTTCTTTAATCTCCTATTGAGTTTGTAGGTGTTCAGAATGGTTTGATAACTATCCAGCTGAATTCCTGGGATCAGATAAAATTTAGTTCTCCTACTCCTCTGCCATCTTGCTCAACTCGTATTCTTCTCAAACTTTACCAAAAAATCAAAGAGAAAGGAAAAACTCCAAATTCATTCTATGAGGCCAGCATTACCTTGATACCAAAACCACATAAAGATTCCAATAAAAAAGAGAACTATAGGCTAATACTTCTAATGAACGTAAATGAAAAAATCCTCAACAAAATATTATTAGCAAGCCAAATCCAACACTACATTAAAAAAAAAAAAATCACTACAATCAAGTGGGACTTATTCTTTGGGTTCTAAGTGTTGTCCAACATTCACAAATCAATCAATGTGATATAAGATCAATAAGAGAAAAGATAAAAACCATATGACAATTTCAGTAGATGCAGAAAAAAGCATTTGACAAAGTACAACATCCATTCATGATAAAAACCCTCAACAAAGCAGGGTTAGAGGGAACATACCTCAACATAATAAAGGCCATATATGAAAAACCCACAGCTAACATTATACTCAATGGTGAAAAATTGAGAGCTTTTCCCCTAAGATCAGGAACAATACAAAGATATCCATTCTCACCACTTTCATTAACATGGTACTAGAAGTCCTAGCCACAACAATCAGACAACAAAAAGAAATAAAAGGCATCCAAACTGGTAAGGAAGAAGTCAAACTTTCACTATTTGCAGATGACATGATACTGTAACACAGAAAACCCTATATACATCACCAAAATAACTACTAGAACTGACAAATGATTTCAGTGAGGTTGTAGGATACAACATCAATGTATAGAAATCTGTTGCCTTCTTATAAACCAGTGATGAAGGAGCAGAAAAGAAATTAATAAAACAATCTCATTTACAATTGCATCAAAAATAATAAACTTAACAAAGAGATGAAAGACCTATACTCTGAAAACTACAAAAAACACCAATGAAATAATGACACAAAGACATTCCATGTTCATAGATTGGAAGAACAAATATTGTTAAAACGTTTATTACTACCCAAAGCAATCCACAGGTTTTATGCAATCCCTATCAAAATACCAACAGCATTTTTCACAGAACTAGAAGGAAAAAATCTCAAATCCTAAATCCCAAAAACATTCCCAAATCCTAAAATCCAAAGGCCCCAAGGAGCCAAAGCAATCTTGAAAAAGAAGAACAAAGCTGGAGTTACCACAATTACAGATTTCAAGTTATATTACAAAGCTGTAGTAATAAAAATACTATGATAAGTGCACAGAAATAGACACATTGATCAACAGAACGTAATAGAAAGCCCAGAAATAAACTCATAACTATATAGTTATCAATAAATCTTTGACAAAGGATGCAAGAACATGCGATGGGGAAAAAGTTTCTCAACAAATGTTGTTGGGAAAACTGTACAGATACATGGCAAAGAATGAAACTGGAGCACTTTCTTACACCATACACAAAAATAAACTCAAAATGGCTTAATGACCTAACTAAATACGAGACCTGAAACTATAAAATTCCTACAAGAGAGAAAAGGTAGTAATTTCTCTGACATCAGGTGTAACAGCCTTCTAGTTACATCTTCTGAAGCAGAGAAAACAAAAGCAAAAATAAACTATTAGGACTTCATCAAAATAAAATGCTTTGGCACAGGGAAAGAAATGTAAATCAACAAAACTAAAAGACAACCTACTGAATGAGAGAAGATATTTGTAAATGACATCTCTGATAAAAGGTTAGTATCCACAATATATAAAGAATTAATACAACTCCACACCAAAACAATAAATAATCCACTTTAAAGATGGGTAGAAGACATGAACAGATATTTCTCCAAAGAAGACATACAGATGGCCAGCAGACAAACAAAAAGTTGCTCAACATCACTCATCACCAGGGAAATGCAAATCAAAACCACCATGAGATATCACCTCACACCTGTCAGAGTGACTAAAACAAAAACACAAGAAAAAACAAGTGTTGTCAAAGATGTAGAAAAAAAGGAACCCTCTTACACTGTTGGTAGGAACGTAAACTGATACAGTTACTATGGAATACAGCATGGAGTTTCTTCAAAAAATTAAAAATAGAATTCCAATATGATCCAGCAATCGCACTACTGGATATTTATCCAAAGAATACAGAAACACTAATTCAAAGGAATATATGCATCCCTATATTTATAGCAGCATTATTTACAATAGCCAAATTACGGAAGCAGCCCAAGTGTCCATCGATACATGAATGTATAAAGAAGATGTGATATATATTATATATATAATATATATGTAAAGGAATCTTATTCATCTATTAAAAAATAATGAAATCCTACCATTTGCAACAATATGGATCGATCTAGAGAGTATAATGCTAAGTGAAATAAGCCAGTCAGAGAAAGACAAACACTATACACACTCATATGTGGAATAAAACAAAGGGAAGGGGGGGGGGAGAAAAAAAACCAAAAAAACTGACTCTTAACTATATGGAACAAACAGATGCTTATGGGTTGGAGGGGGGGCATGCAAGGGGTGGGGTAGGTGTGAAATAGGTGAAGGGGGTTGAGAGTACAATTATTTTGACGAGCACTGAGTAATACATGGAATTGCTGAATCTCTTGATTGCACACCTGAAACTAATGTAACAGTGTATGTTAACTACACTGGAATTAAAATAAAATAAAGCAATGTTGTGTAGAATACCACAATAGGGAATCAGAACTGCATTAAGTACACGGGTAGTTGTTCTGGAAAAAGTACTGCTAACAAGAAAGAAAACTCTGCATTCAAAGTAAGTGTTCTTTACAGTAGGAATCACTGCCCTGTGCATGATAGAAGGTGCCAAACCTGCCAACAGTTGGCTGCTTGGTTTCCTCAGGGAATGGTCCATATCAAAGACTGAATATTAGTCAGTTGTAGGCTAGTTAGGCACTTGGCAATGACAGTATTTATATCAAGCCTTTGTGAGGGGATGCTCTTGGTAAATACATACATAAACTGTTTCCCTCCTACAAAGAACAATTTGTACTTGAGCCCTTTGAGCAACATTGGAGATTCTAAGGGAGAGGGCCTACTGACATCCACAGAACGGGTCACAAGTCTGCAGAGAAACCATAAACAACTAGCCAGTGTGAAAGAACTCTGAAGGTCATAAACTCTGATTACCACTGCATCCCTGCTTCCCTTTATGGTCAAGGTACCACCTTGTTTCTGGCAATTAAGTGCTGTCACATTGGTTTTGGATTCTCCACGATCCCATAATCCACACTGAAGTTAAAGAGCCTATCCCAAAAGCAGCTTCTTTCTCTACAGAGAGCCACTAAAGGGCTTTTCAAAGATACTGGAGCCCCCTCCCTGGTAACTTTCTTGACTTTGTTAAGTATCCTCCGGACCCTCAGGGAATTTATTCAGGGAAGGGAATGAGGGGATGAGTAGCGTTAAGTAAAAATAAAGTTATACATGATAAATATACTTAAACATTCTTATCTTGGATTCCTTCTGGCACACTGTGTATTTAGCGTTTACAAACACAAACTTCAAGGTCCAATTTATCATCATCCTTAACTCCAGGGTGTAATAGTATAGACCAGAGTCAACAAACTACAGCCCATGAGCCTAAAGTTTTACTGAAACACAGACAAGTTCTTTAATTTATATATTATCTATGGTAGTTTTCATGTTAGTATTGCAGAATTGAGTAGTTGTGCAAAGACCTTACTCTAGGCTGGCAAGACTAGAATATTAACTATCTAGCCCTTTACAGAAAAAATCTGACCCTCAGCTTAGATTGCCTTCAGTCTTGTCTCTGCCTATTTGAACTCACTCTCTCTCTGTCTGCTTTTTGGTCTTCTGTGTGCTTATCACTATTTTTTGGTTTTTCTTTTGTGAACATCCTAATTAGTCAATCAGTAAAACATAATCATTAAGCTTTCGATACATGCTAGGTTATGTATTACCCATAGAGTAAATAGTGGTGAACAAAACAGATGTGAACCTCATGCAGTTTAGAGTCTACATAATGCTTTATTTCAAGCACTAAAACAATAAAAGTAAATTATATATATTTAGATAAATTATATATAAATTATATATATTTTTTAAATATATATATCTACGTAATTTATCTCCAGCCATGTGATCTAAAGGAAACCGGTAAAGCAGTATGTTCTCACCTACTGCTTAGAAGACCCAGGGACTCGTTCCTGTCATATCATGGGGAGGTGAGACCCTGACAGCCTGATTCACAAGCACAGAAACATATACAAGATAAGCTCAAGACATCAGAATGCTAACTTACTGATTTACAATGAAAAATTCCTGTCACACAGACCAGAAATATGTGATGGCCATATGCTCAGCACATGCTCTCCTACAGTCAGGCTGCACAGAAAGCCAAAACCTAATCAGAAACTACTTTATTGATTTCTTGGGAAAAATCATTGTAAAGCAGGACAAAAATATCCGTAACTATATGATTAGAGTATTTTCCATGTTGGTAAAATTGTATGGTGATTAGAAGACTGTTTTTTGAACACAGAACCAGAATAAAGGAGATATGAACAATTGGGTAGTTAATGGTATCAAGCCATTACAAGAATCTGGATACACTCTTCATACGATAAAGGTGATTTTGTAAGTGGGAGCAGAAACAGTTGAAGGCTAATGCTGACAACTCTCTGCATTATCTTTGCCTTAAAGAGAGCCTTAGGCGTTGGCCTTACCAGAATATTCAAGACATCCTCATTTCTGTAATATTTCTTTCCTATACCTCTATAAATGATTAAGCTTTCTTTTATTGAAATTGTATCTCTGTAAGTGTGTTAATTATAAGATCCATATAACCTCCTACATCTTTCAGATGATTTTGCCTATCTTAGCTCTAGAGTGTTATGTGATGATCTTATATTCTTATAATCAGAGAAACATCCATCCATAGTTATTTATGATATTTTCCAAATAAGTTTGTTGGGGGAATTGAATACAATAATTTTTGTAAAGTACCTATTACTATGTCAAACACATAGTAGGTGCTTAGTAATGAAAAACAGTATTATAATATACTGGAAGTGGCAGATACAAATGTACTTAACTAAACCACAATGTATGGTACATTATGTTATACAAGTGGTAGGAGCAAAGTGCTATGGGAGCATATAGAGGAAATACTCCCAGGACCTTTAACTATTCAACATATGCAACTGTAAATTGCTTCCTCACTGTCTGTCACTTTTCTCTGGCTATATTCCAGAGCATAAATACCAGATTTCACACGGGGCCCAGAATTTGACACTGTTCTGTAGAATGTAGTTCAGCTCAGGCTAAGCACAGGATAAACATCACTTCTCTATTAACAGACTAAGCAAACCCTCCCTGATGCTGACACTCACATTAATCTTGTGGTCACCCAACCATTGTGGGTTTTGTTATGTTAATTATTTTTACATCAAGCCTTTCCAGTCCTGCTCATATAGGACTGATCTTTTTTTTTAATCTAAAATTGTATATTAAGCTAAACTTATTTTCCTTCCTCTAAACCATGAATCCCCTGCTTTCTTTCTCATTCCATGGTGTTCTAATCTACACTTGAAGCTAGAAAATTCAGTCATAGCCATGTATGCAAAATCTATAAACACTGTCAGTTCTTCTGAAATTGTCCCATATTGATTATCTTTCATATCTACTGCCTTATTTGTTTAGTTTCTTTTTATTTAACAAACATATAATTCTTACTGAGTGCCAGGTACTGTTCTAAGCACTTTGAAAACACTAACTCATTTTATCACAACTTTATGAGGACAATATTATTATTATTATTATTATTATTATTTTTAAGGCACAAAGAGGTTACATGATTATCCCAATGTTACATATCTAATGTATAGATATAAACCCAGGCAGTCTGGCTCCTGAGTATGAGTCTTATCTATCATGTTCCATGACCTTTTAGTTCAGTTTTTTATTATCCTTACCCTAAGCTAATTTAATAGCCTAAGTATTTATCTCCCTGTCTCCAGGTTGGCCTCTTCTCATTTGAACTTGTCATCCTCACTGTAGATAGAGATGCATCGTGAAATAACAGATATATTTATATTACTGCTTGGCTCTAGAAATGCAAGGTAAAGTCTTTAATATAATCTGTAATAACTGCCAGGACACTCCTGTCTTTTTATAACCTGCCTTCAATCGTCCTGTCTAACCTTATCTACTACTTACCCACTAGCCCCTCAACAGACTCTCTTGGACCTATACTAGATACTGCATGCGTTTCCTGAACACATCCTAAATGTTTCTGCCCCAATATTACTCACTTTCCCTGTAACATCTTCATCATTCCCCGGAGCAATTGCTCACCAAAGGTGCATGTATACACACACACACACACACACACACACACACACACAAATACAATACCCATTTCCATGTTCATGGAATTCTAATAATACATCAAAGCTCTAGTCAAATGTCCTTGAGATAGTTTATATAATCATACTATATTCATAATAAACTATTCAGTCTTTAAGTTCTCATGCCACTGTCTCTTCTGCAAAACTGGCACTTCAAATATTGTTATATCCTTTGTTGCATGCATACCTATCTCTCCTACACAGTTGCAAAATCCTGGAGGTTAGGAGCTAGATTTTGCTTTGCATATGTTCCTATTTTTAGTACTTAGCATTTCGGTACTTAAAAATATTGAAACAAATTAAACTGACCTAAACTTTAATAAATAATATTAACAAAATTATAAGCATAATTTTATCCCAATTTTTATAAATATTTAACTATAGCTATCTGAGTGTGTTTTGTATTCTATATACATACTAAAGAATGATTTATTTAGCAAAATGAGATTATGGAATATATCAAATTTACTCTGTATTTCTGTGTTTTATAAATTTTCAATTGAAACTTTTAATAACAAAAGAGTGTTGTCTCATATATAAAATTTTATTTTGGTGTTTTGGTCATATTTCAGGCTCCATCCGACTTTTAAAAATCTTTTTATTATTTATCAAGCTTACATTTCCAGTTAGGTTGTAGAATGTGAAATTGCTGTGGTCCCCACATAACCACAAGAAAAGTCTGAATAGAACAAAAACAGTATTTTCCTATAAGGAAAGTAAATTACAGGATGCAAAGAATCCTAGTTATACCGAATTCTAGAAAGAAATGAGCCCTTCATAGTGAGGAGAAAGCCTCAGCAGCTTCTAAACCTGAGAGTAGACCCCAGGTCTCAGAACAGGTGAATGAGAGGTGAAATAAGTCTCAAATAAAGAAACTGTGTAGGAATGGGAAGAAATAAGTTGATCCTCAAATGACAGTGTAGTCTGGTGGGAGATTCTGGAAGCTGGAAGTGCAGCAAATGTAAAAACAAATCTCATGATGCCCAAACAATCTCTCCCTAACCACCCACTGAATTTCACCATGAAAGGGACAATGGGATCAGGCCCATTGTCAGTAATCGTTCCACACATGTTCCACACATTCTCACAATCGTCAGATTGTGGAGACATACTGGAGTTGAATCCAGAGATGATCCAAACTAAACCAAGAAGAACAAAATACAACAAACAACAACAACAAAAATAGAGGAAACTGACACCCAGTTCCCTTTCAGATCAAATACTACTTGTTGAAAATGGGGACGTGGTGCTGCAGGACTTTAGCAAAGGCTATCACTGAGCTCAGTCTAAATGAATCTCAGACCCAGGTGCCAAAATACTTGCTCTCTTAGATCCTCACCCTAACTACTAGACAGAGGAAAAGAGTTTGTATTCTCTTATGAAATAAATAAAACAACCACCACTACCATTTCATACATGATATAACAAAAAAATGAGACATACAAAGAGCAGGAAAAAATGGCCCATAAACAAGAAAAAAACATAGCTATTAAGGAAAATCTACAGATTAATAGAAATTAACTGAAGTAGAGAGAAAAAGAAAAGACAGGAAAACTAAGGGAGGATTAGTGACATGTGAAATAATGTCAAGCCACCTAACACATTTGTAATTGCCATACCAGAAGAAGAGGAGAGAGACAATGAGGAAGGGGGGGAAAAAAAGGACTTGAAGAAGCCAAAAGTTCTCAAAATTTAATTTAAAATATCAACCCCAGAAATACAAGAAATGTAATACATCTCAATTACGGTTAATGCAAAGAAAGCCTTATCCAGGCACATCATAAACAAGTTTCTGAAAATACAATATAAAAAGTAAGTCAAAAAATTCAGAGAAAACAGGTGCCTGGGTGGCTCAGTGGGTTAAAGCCTCTGCCTTCGGCTCAAGTAATGATCCCAGGGTCCTGGGATCGAGCCCCGCATCAGGCTCTCTGCTTAGCCGGGAGCCTGCTTCCTCCTCTCTCTCTCTCTGCCTGCCTCTCTGTCTACTTGTGATTTCTGTCTGCCAAATAAATAAATAAAATCTTAAAAAAAAAATTCAGAAAAAAGACACATTAACTCCAAGTGAACAATGATGAACGTGATTAACTTCTCATCAGAAAAATGCAAGTTATAAGAAAATGAAACATCATCTTTAAAGTACCAAAGAAAACTAAATATGTCAACCTAGAATTCTATATCCAGCATAATTATCTTTTAATAATAAAGGCATTTTAAGATCAATGAGACCTTGAAAAATTCATTGTCAGCAAAAAATATGCATAATACAAATATCTAATGAAGAATTTATATCTAAAGTAAATAACTCCGGAGAAAATAAATGATCAAAGCACCTAATTAGACATTAACCAGGAAAAAGAAAGATATAAATAGCTACCAAGTACATAATAAATTATATTATAGCATTAGTTATCAGTGAAATGTAAATTAAAACCAAAATTGGCTATTTCACACCCACTAGAATGGCTACAATTAAGAAAACTGATATTATAAAATGTTGGTGAGGATATGGAGTAACTGGATTTTTTTTTTTTTTTATCATTGGTGGGAATGCAATCACTTTGGAAAACTTCTTATAAATTTAAACACGCACATGCCCTAGCAATTACTGTCCTGGAGAAACAAAAACATACGTCTACAAAAAGATTTGTACAAAAAGTATTATTCTTAAAGGCCCCAAATTAAAAACGTCTATATCCAACCACAGAAAAATTAACAAAAATCGTAACGGTATACTTCTTGGCAATAAAAATGAGTGGACAACTGATACAAAGATGGATATATCTCAAGAAGATTATGTTGAGAGAAGGAATCCAAACACAAAAGAGTACATACATATAATTTCATTATGTGCAATTCAGGAACAGGCAACATTAATCTATATGGGATGGAAATTCCAAGAGTAGTGACCTCTCAGTAATGGAACTGAATGGAAAGTGGCACAATGGAAACCTGCTGGGTGATGAAATTTATATTTTGAAATGTAGGTTACATTGTCAAAACTAATCAACCTGTATCTTTAAGGTGCATTGATTTTCACTGTATATATACTTCAATAAATAAATGTCAATCTCTACTGATGGATATAAAATTAAAGACTACTGTCTACAAGTACACTACTTATACCCCTCAAGGTTTATGCCTTCTACAAATTATTATTCAAATACATTTATTAATTCTGTTGTAGTTAGTAAAATAGAATCAGATGTGGCTAAGCACTACATCATTTTGTTCATCACTAAAACTTAACCTTTAGTAGGTTATCAATTCCAATTAATACTCTAAGTGTATAATTACTATATTAATCTCAAATTCATAATTTTTAGCTATTGGCTAAAAACTCAATCATGCCCAGTTGCATTAAGAAATTGTTTCTGTCCAAAATCTGCCTCCTCCCTCTATAGCTGTGATACTAAGTGCACCTGCAACACCTGTCCCCCATAGACTCACATTTGGACCATTGATACAGATATAATCAAAGCACTTAATTTCTCTGTCCAGTGATTATTCCAGCATGGGCAAATAACTTAATCTAGGCCAACAAAGTTCTTTCCCAGGACTGTTTTATTTCGAGTTAAAGGAAAAGGAACTTTCTCTTTTTTGAGTATTTTCCTGGAAAGATGTAAATTGGGAACTGTTAACGGTCTTCTTTTCCAGTATATCAGGAAAGCTTATAGTAAGGAAGTATAAAGTCAAGTAAAGACAAGCATTTGAAAAAAAAGTTTTCTTTGCACTGAGGCTCCAGTTTTATTCTGTAGGATTCCTACAAGGACCTAGTTCACTACAAGGAAAACTAACTTGGTTTCCTGAGCCAAAAAAATTTCCTTTTTGTTAATACTAGCTTGAGTTAAATTTCTCTTGCTTCCAATGTAGAGAATATGGACTAATACATCATACCATCATTGAGATGATGAAACTACATCAAAATAAAAAACTTATGCACAGTGAAGGGAACAATCAACAAAACTAAAAGGCAACCTAAGAAATGAGAGAAGATATTTGCAAATGACATCTCTGATAAAGCATTTGTATCCAAAATATATAAAGAATTGATACAACTCAGGGATGCCTGGGTGGCTCAGTTGGTTAAGCCATTGCCTTTGGCTTGGGTCATGATCCCAGCCAGGGTCCGGGATCAAGTCCCACATCGGGCTCCTTGCTCAGCAGGGAGCCTGCTTCTCTCTCTGCCTCTGCCTGCTTGTGCTCTCTCTCTCTGTGACAAATACATAAATAAATAAAATCTTAAAAAAAAAAAGAATTGGGGTGCCTGGGTGGCTCAGTGAGTTGAGCCTCTGCCTTCAGCTCAAGTCATGATCCCAGGGTCCTGGGATCCAGCCCTGCATCGGGCTCTCTGGTCAGCAGGGAGTCTGCTTCCCCTGCTTTCTCTGTCTGCCTCTCTGCCCACTTGTGATCTCTGTCTGTCAAATAAATAAATTAATTAATTAAATAAAATCTTTTAAAAAAAAGAATTGATACAAATCAATAACCCCAAAACAATCCAATTAAAAATGGGCAGAAGACATGAACAGATATTTCTCCAAAGAAGACATGCAGATGGCCAGCAGACACATGAAAAGATTCCCATCATCACTTATCATCAGCGAAATGCAAATCAAAATTACAATGAGATATCACCTCACACCTGTCAGAATGGCTAAAACCAAAAGAAGAAAATAACAGGTTTGGGCAAGGATGTGAAGAAAAGGGAACCCTCTTGCACTGTTAGTGGGAATGCAAACTGGTGCAGCCACTGTGGAAAACAGTATGGAGATTCCTTAAAAAGTTAAAAATAGAACTACCCTAGATGGTAATCACACTACTGAGTATTTACCCGAAGAACACAAAAATACTAATTCAAAGGGATACATGCACCCTTATGTTTATAGCAGCATTATTTTAAAAAGCCAAGGTATGGAAGCAACCCAAGTGTCTATCCACTGATGAATGGATGAAAGAAGAAGTGTATATAGATATAGATATCGATACATAGGAATATTACTCACCTATTATTATATATTATATAATTATTCACATATTCATGTATTATTATACGCTATATAATTATTTAATATTATTATGACTATTATTCAGCCATGAAAAAGAAGGAAAACTGGCCATTGCAACAACATGGAGGGAGCTAGAAAGTATTATGCTAAGCGAAATAAATTAGCCAGAAAAAGACAAGTACTATATGATTTCACTCATATGTGGAATTTAAGAAATAAAACAAATAAGTGAAGGGGAAAAAAGAGAGAGACAGAGAAAGACAAATCAAGAAACAGACTCTTAATTATAGAGAACAATGTGATGGTTACCAGAGGGAGTTGGGAGGGGAGGATGGGTTAAATAGGTGATGGGGAAATACACTTGTCATGATGAGCACTGCGTATTGTATGGAAGTGCAGAACCACCCTATTATACATCTGAAACTGAAATAACACTATATGTTAATTAATTGGAATTATAATAAAGACTTTAAAAAAAGGAAAGAAATGAAAATGAACAATAATATTATTATGCTATCTAAAATTCTCATCAGCAAATATATATATATATATAATTACCGAATTATATATGTATATTAACTGAAAAAAATCAAAAACATTTTAAGGTATTTTAATAGTTTAATAGTTATTTTTAATACACTTAATATGACCACTCCTGGCACCTACTAAGCTATTTCTTTTGCTCTGTGCTTATAATTAATGCATTTAACATTTAATTCTAACATCTATATCAATAGATATTAATATGAAGTTCAATAATAAGCAATCTCCAGTGTCTTCCTTTCTATAAAAAAATTAAGAATTCTTGGAAAATGGCAGGGTCGTGTCATTTTTTAATGTTTCCGAGTGACCGTCAAAACAAACAAATTAACTAGACTGCAGGTAGAGAAAAGCAGGACCCATATAATATCCACACATAAAAAAGAAGGGGGAAACCTTGGAGAATTTGACAAATCTAAAAGTAGGAGAACCTCCAAACAGCCAAAGTATTGACTGGGAAGTATGGCAGGCCAATTTTGGAATATCACCTAAAAATATGAGTTTGAAAGTAAGGTATAAAGAAATGAAAGTAGTGTGGGCTCTATGATGTATCAAAACTACCCCAATGTTCCTTCCAAAACAAAGTTCCACACTAAGGAGAAACTCACAGGAACAGAATATAAATTGAATAGGATAAATAAGGGGTGTTTTAGTCAGCTAAGGTTGCTGTAACAAAATACAAGGGTGGGTGGCTTAAATAACAGAAATTATTTTCTGGAGGTTAGAAATACAAGATCAAGGTGCTGAAAAATTTGGTTTCTAATGGAGCTTTTCATTCTGGTTTGTTCAGAAAGAAAAGTCCTCACATGGCCTCATATGGCCTTTCATCTGTGCATATATGGAGAGAGAGGGTTCCCTGATGTGTCTCTCTCATGGTTTAAGAATACCAGTACTGTCAGAGTAAGATCCCACTCTCATGACCTCACTTAACCATTATTACCTCCTGACAAGCCCTATTTCCAAATGCAGTCATTTTGGGGATTAGGGCTTTAATACATGACTTGGAGAAGGGCACAATTTAGTTCATAACAAGGGGTGGAAGGAAATAGAAATTCTAGATAAAAACTGGGAAGAAGTACAAAAACAGGAAATCTAAAGAAGTCCATGACTATATATTATTTACTATTTCATGAAAATAACAAAACAGAGAACATTAGGGTCATAAAGGTAACTGCTGTCCTGACCTATTTTTTCCCTTTTAAAAGTTTAGAAAGCAAAAATGTGCAACAGAAAATAATTGTGAATGAATCCCAAATAATGTCACTATAATAAAAGAATAATAAGGAACAAGATAATACCACTACAAGAAGAGAAAAATGACAGAAAGTCAGGTTCACGAGATAGATAAAAACTGTAACCTAATACCTCAAAATTGGGTAAAGGAAATTAAGAAATACAAGATATAAAATAAAAACAAATCAGAATTAAACATAAATAAGGAAAGACTTCTGTTTCTCTTCCAATATGCAGAGATCTTAGAAGTTATCACTCCCTCATACAAAATATAAAAAACCCTGAATAAGCTGAAAATCAATGATTTTTTTTTTTAGATTCATTAAGAAAATTGAGATTGTGGGGCTGCGAAGCCAAAATCTGAAGAAACACACAAATACAGAGAATCAAGACAACATCAGCCTACCTGAAGCAAAGATTTTGGAGACTGTTACTGGTACAAGCAGGGGGGGAGGGAGGAACCAACAAACAAATGAACAAATGAAGAGGAAAATGGCTGATATTTTCCAAAATTAATGACCGACACAAAAGCACAGATTTAAGAAACTCGAACACTAAGCAGGATAAATATAAAAATATTTAAGCCTAGGCTTATAATATTCAAACAGCATAAATCCAATGACAAAGAAAAAATCCTCAAAGAAACTGGGAAGAGGGATGGGTTAAATAGGTCATCACCTGTAAAGGAGGGCACTTGTTGTGGGTGTGGTATATAAGTAATGAATGTAAGTAATGAATCACTAAATTCGACACCTGAAACTAATATCCCATTGTATGCTAACTAACTGGAATTTAAATAAAAACTTGAAGAAAGAAAAAAAAAAGCCACCACCGGATAAAATAACTTACCTATCATTATGGATTGAATTGTGTCCTCCCAAAATTCATATGTGAAGTTCTAACACCCCCTTTAACTGGATTTGGAGATAAGACCTTAAGGAGATGATTATGGTTAAATGAGGTCATAAGGGTGGGACCTGATTAAATATGACTAATGCTTGTAGAAGAGGAGAAAGGCAGATACCAGGGATGCAGATGCATAAAAGAAAGGTCTTTTCTGACACGGCAAGAAAATGGCCATCTGTAAGCCAAAGAGATAGACTTCAGGATATATCAAACCTGCCAACACCTTGATCTTAGACGTATAACTTCCAGGCTTGTGAGAAAATGAATTTTTCTTATTAAAACCTAGTGTGTGATATTTTGTTATGGCAGCCCTAATAGACTAATACACTCATACAGGACAAAGATAATAATTGCATCAGACTTCCCATCAAAAACTATGCAAGCAACAAGAAAGTAGAGTGAAATAAAAGAAGTTCTTCAGAGAGAAGGAAAAAGATAAATGTCAGAAACTCAGATCACCACCAAAAAAAAAAAAAAAAAGAAGAAGAAAAGAAAAAAGAAAGAAAGGAACAGCATTAGGGAAGGAACAAATAAAGATAAAACAATTTTTCTTTTCTTATTCTTTCTTAATTGTCTAGTAGATAACAATTTGTTCAAAATAATAACAACATATGGGATGATTACAGTATATGGATAAATAATCATAGCAAGGTTATAAGAAATGGTAGGGGGGATTAGAAATACTCAGTTGTAAAATATCTGTAATACCTATAAAGCATGAGTGTTTTTAGAAAGTGAGCTTAGATTATTTTAAAGAGAAAGAGGGAGAGGATGTGAGAGGAGGTTGGAACAAAAGGAGAGGAACAAGTAGATTCTGCGCTGAGCACGTAGCCTAATGCAGGGCTCAATCCCACAACCCTGAGATCACAACCTGAACCAAAATCAAGAGTTGGATGCTTAATCGACTGAGCCACCCAGATGCCCCAAAAGCATATATTTTCTAAAAGAAATCCACTTTAAATACAAACACAGATAGTGTAAATGAAAGGACTAAAGAAAGATATACCATGCTAACACTAATCCAAAGAAAGCCACAATAGCTATATTAATTTCAGATAAAGTGACTTCAGAACAAGGAAAAGTATTAAGGATAACGAGAGGCATTACAAAATGTTAAAAAGGCCAATTCTCGAAGAGGACATAACAAGCCTAAACAAGCATATACCTAATTACAGAGCACCAAATACATGAGACAAAAACTAACAGAACTTCAAGGAGAAATAGCCAGATTTATTTATCATAGTTGGAGTCTTCAGTATGCTTCTTTCAATTTTGATAGATCCAATAAGTAGAAAATCATTCAGGGTATAGTTGACTTTAACAGCACCATCAAGCAATTGGACCCAACAACAGTGGAATATGCATTCTTCTCAAGACCACATGAAACATTCACCAAGACAGACTACACTCTGGGTCATAAAACATACGTAAACAAAATAAAGTGAATAGAAATAATGTAATGTATGCTCTCAGACCACAATGGAATTAAACTAGAAAACAATAACCGAAACATATTTGGAAAATCCCAACATATTTAGAGATTAAACAACACATTCCTAAATAACACATGGGTAGGAAAAGAAGTTTAAAGTTTTTAAAAATATTTTGAGCTAAATAAAAAAGAAAATAAAACATACCTAATTTATGATATGCTGTGAAATCAGTGCATGGAGAAAAATTAATGGTGTTGAAGGCATATGTTACAAAAGAAAATAAATCTAAATCAATAATATAAACCTCCATCTTAGGAAACTAGAAAAAGAAGACCAATATAAACCTAAGCAAGCAGAAAAGAAACAATATATTTAGAGCAAAAATCAATGAAATTGAAAACAGGAAATCAACAGAGAAAATCAACTAAACCAAAAGCTGGTACTTTGAAAAGATAAATAATATCTATAAACCTCTAGCCAGACTAAAAAGAGAGAATACATAAATTATAAAAATCAGAAGTAAAAAAAAGGATATCATTATTGGTTCTAGGGACACTAAAAGAATACTAAAGGAATATTGTGTACAACTCTGTGTCCACAAATTTCATAATTTAGGTGAAATGGACCTATTGTGGGGAGGCACAAGGTACTTAAACTTACAAAGAAAAAGTAAATAATCTGAATATGTCTCTATCTATGAAAGTAAATCAATAATTAATAATCTTTCAAAAAGAAAGTACCAGGCCCAGATGGTTTCACTGATAACATCTACCAAACATTTAAGAAAGAAATGACATCAATTCTCTATAATCTCTTCTGGAAGATGGTAATAGAGGGATTACTTCTTAACTCATTATAGGAGGCCAACATTACAAAATACCTAAACCAAGTCAAGACATTATGAGAAAGGAAAAAAAAAAAAGGCCAATCTCTCATGAATGTGCTGTGAAAATCCTCAACAAAATATTAACAAATTGAATTAAATGATGTATAAAAGGAATTATACAGTATGACCAAATGAGATTGATTCAGATATGCAAAGCTGGTTCAAAACTCAGAAATTATTTAATTTAATCCATCACATTGATGGCTAAAGAAGAAAACTCATAATCATATCAATAGGTTAAAAAAAAAAAAAAAAAAAACCCTGACAAAACCCAACACTAGTCCATGATAAAAACTCCAAGCCATATGGGACTAGAAGAGCACTTCCTCAACTTGATCAAGACCATCTGCAAATAACCTACAACTAACATCATATTTGATGGTGAGAAATTAGATTCTTTCTCTGTAAGTTTGAGCAAGACAAAGATGACTCCATTCACCACTTCCATTCAACATCATATGAGAAAGCCTAGCTAATGCAGTATGACATTGGAAAGGAAGACATAAAACTATCTTTGCAGATGACAGGATTGTTCTATGAAGAAAAATCCAAAGAATAAAAAAACTAATAAGTGATTATATAAAAGTTGCAAGACATATGGTTAACATAAAAAGTGAATTTCTTTCTTTTATACCAGCAATAAATACTTGGAATTTGACATGTAAATCACATTATTATTTAGGGGCACCTCGGTGGGTTAGTCGGTTAAACATCCAACTCTTGATTTTGACTCAGGTCATGATCTCAAGATCATGAGATCAAGCCCCATGTGGGTTCCATGCCAAGTATGGAGGCTGCTTAAGGTTCTGTCTCTCCCTTTGCCTCCACCTCTCACCTTCCTCATGTGTTCTCTTTCTCTCAAAAAAAAAAAAAAAAAAAAGCAAATCACAATATTATTTAATTAATGTAAACATAATGATCTAACAATTCATTTATAGATCTATGTGAGGAAAACTATAATATAAATCAAAGACATTCTAAACAAATGGAGAAATCTTCCATGGTCACTGGTAGAAAGACTTAGTATCATTAGGATGTCAATTTTTCCCAATTTTATCTGTAGATCCTAACCAATCCCAATCAAAATCTCATTTTGTGGATGGATACTGACAAACTAATTCTAAAGTTTATATGGAAAGGCAAAATTCCCAGAATAGCCAAAACAATGTTAAAAAAAAAATTGGAGAATTGATTTTAAGACTTACTATAAAGCTAAGTTAATCCAGATGGCATAGTATTTCCAAAAGAATAGACAAATCAGTGGAACAGAATAGAGAGTCCGTAAATAGACTTTCACAAATACAGTCATAAAATATAATCATATAAACTGATCTTTGCCAAAGGAGCAAAAGCAACTCAATGGAGAAAGAACAGTCTTTAAACAAATGGTGCTGGAACAAGTGGACACATGCAAAAAAAAAAAAAAAGAGAGAGAGAGAGAGAGAAAGTAGAAAGAGCCTACACTTTAACAAAAATTAATCAAAATTAATCAAAATATATAAAAAATTAACAAAAATTAATCAAAATTTATCAAAATATATCAAAATATATAATAGACCTACATGTAAAAGACAAAACTATAACTTCTAGAAAATAACACAGGAAAAAATCTAGATGACCTTGAATAGCAATCAAGTTTTTACACACATACCAAAAGCTTTTCCTTGAAAAAAGTTGATGTTTTGTACTTTATGGAAATTAAAAACTTTTGCTCTACTTAAAGGCACTCTTAAGAAAATAAAAAGACAAGCCACAAAATGGGTGGAAGTAGTTGCAAAACATACACATGACAAAGTACTTGCAACCAAAATGTACAAAAACTCTTTAACATTCAACAGTAAAGAACCTAAACAATCCAAATGAACCTTGGGCAAAAGAACTACACAGACATCTAAACATGCATAAGAAAAGATGTTTAACATTATATGCTATTAGGGAATTTCAAATCAAAACAATGAGGTACTGGTATACACCTATTAGGATGACTAAAATCCAAAAAACTGAGAATGGGGAGATGATGCATAACGTCAGGAACTCCCATCAGTGCTGGTACAGTGCACACCGGTGCTGTCACTCGAAGACTGTTTGCAGTTTTTTAGAAACCTAAATATAATTTTACTGCCTAACAATTGTACTGATAAGAATTTGCCCAGTGGGGTTGAAATTTGTACACAGAAAAGCCTGTACCTGAATGTTTATAGCGGGCTTAGCTTATTTATAGTTACCAAAAACTGGAAGCAGCCAAGAGGTTCTTCAGTACGTGAATGGATATACAAGCTGTGGTACATCAGACAACGGAATATTGCTCAATGATTGAAAAAAAAAAAAAAAGCTGAGAAGCCATAAAAACACACAGAGGAACTTTAAATGCATATTCTTATGAGACCAAAGTAAGCTGAAAATACTTCAGTTCCAACTTTTGACATTTTGGTGAAAGCAAAATTATAAAGTAAAAAGATGAATAGTATTTCCAGAGACAGGGGTGAGGATGAGGGGTGAATAGGTAAAACACCAGTTCATAAGGGGCTTTTAGGACAGTGAAACTACTCTGTAGGATATTATAATGGAGGATATATGAAATTATGCAGTTGTTAAAACCCAAAGACCTAACAACACAAAGAAAAACTTAATGTAAATTATGGACATTAATCATAATGTATCAATATTGGCTAACTAATTTAATAGATATAACCACATTAATGCATGATGCTAATAAAGGGAGAAACTGTATTGTGGGATGGGGAACATATGGGAATTCTCTGTACCTACCTGTTCAATTTTTCTGTTAATCTAAAACTGTTCTAAAAAATTAAATAAACAAACTGTAAAAGAAACCCAGAAAAGAATTAAAAGGAAAAAAAGCTTCAAAAATAAAGGCTAAACCTGGGACGCCTGGGTGGCTCAGTGGGTTAAGCAGCTGCCTTCAGCTCAGGTCATGATCTTCAGCGTCCTGGGATCGAGTCCCACATCGGGCTCCTTGCTCGGCAGGGAGCCTGCTTCTCCCTCTGCCTCTGCCTGCCATTCTGTCTGCCTGTGCTCGCTCTCTCTCCCTCTCTCTCTGACAAATAAATAAAATCTTAAAAAATAAATAAATAAATAAATAAAGGCTAAACCAGAAAAACACAAGAGCATATAAACCCAAGCAAAATAACTTCAGGGAAATAGAAGGTGAAAAGAAAAAAAATAATAATAAAAGAGAGATACAGAAAAATAAATGATAAAACTGATGAAATAGAAGCTGGTAAAGAAGCTCCAGCATACATCGTAGAGGTCCCTAGAAGAGTAAAGCAATGAAATAGAACAACTTCACTAACAAAAACCTGTAATTCAAGGAAATGTTTCAAACATAAGGATAAGGTTTGAAACTTCATATTGAAATGATACACTGCGCTCCTGGGAAATTGACGCAGGACAAAAAATATCAAGAGTGGTAGGCAGGGCCGCCTGGGTGGCTCAGTGGTTTAAGCCTCTGCCTTTGGCTCAGGTCATGGTCTCAGGGTCCTGGGATTGAGCCCCGCATCAGGCTCTCTGCTCAGTGGGGAGCCTGCTTCCCCCCGCTCTCTCTGCCTGCCTTTCTGCCTACTTGTGACCTATCTCTCTCTCTGTCAAATAAATAATTAAAAAAAAAAAGAGTGGTAGGCAGAGTAGCAGTGGGGGGAGGGGGGCTCCAAGATGTCTGCACCTTGATCTTCAGAACTGTGAATGTGCTACCTTGTGTGACAAAGGGACTTTACCGGTATGACTGAGGCTAAAGATTGGAGATGAGATAATCCTGTATTATCTGGGTGGGCCCAACCTAAGGACATGAATCCTTAAAGGAGAAGAATATTTCCTGACCCTGGTCAGAGGGAGATGTGACTACTAATGAGGAAAAGAGGGAGAGGTGATGTGATAATGCTGGCTTTGGAGATGAAGGAAGGGTTCCGTGAACCAAGAAAAGACAAGGAAGTAGATTCTCCTTCAAAGCCCTATAAAGAAATGCATCTTTGCTGATAACTTGATTAGAGCCCAGTGACACCCATTTTAAGCATCTGACCTAGAGACCTGTAAGATGACAAATCTGTATTGTTGTAAGCCATTCAGTTTGTGGTATTTTATTAAGCAGCAATTAAAAGCTAATTCACCAAAAAATGTTTAATAAAATCACTGGAACTTAAAAATAAAAATTCTAAGTTAGAAAGAAGTATAGACTACAATTAAGCTTTTCAATGGCAATGCTGTTGTATGGCAGCAATGACAGAAGATATGATGGAGTAACTTTTTTAAGACACCTGAAGAAAAAAGTGTGAGGCAGATTTTACATCTAGTTACTGATACATTAACAACATACAAGTTCATAGTGACGACCTTCAAACCTTTCCTGACGAATCTTCTACAAAATGAGCTTCAGAGAACAAAGATGACCTGAGAAACATTGACATAAAAATTATGTTATTAAAACTGAGATTGATAGTATGGAAGAAAGAAAATACAAATGTAAAAACCTGAATTTAATAAGAAAATATCATTATAAGGCACAAAATATTTTATTTTTAAAAATCAAGAACTTATATCTAGTTCTGTCTACCGAAAAGGAAACAATGACCAACTTGGGTGCAGTGTGTGCAACTATTACCTAAAACCCAAGCTGTGGGCTCTAAGTACCAGTTCCTATTAGAAAGACCCATGGATTCTTAGCAAAAAGTTGTTCATGTTTGGGGCAAGAAACATACAAGATGGCTGAACTATAATACAAGAAAGCCATGAACCTATCAAAAACGATTCAAATAGTTTCAGAAGATCTCAGAAGCCAAATTGAAGAGGCTCTTCCTGGCCAAAATGATGTAATGTTTTTAAAAGATTTTATTTATTCATCAGAGAAAGAGAAAGAGAGGGTGAGAGAGAACAAGCACAAGCAGGGGTAGCGGCAGGCAGAGGGAGAAACAGGTTCCCTGCTGAGCAAGAAGCCTAATCCGGGACTTGATCCCGGGATCCTGGGGTCATGACCTGGGTCCAAGGCAGACACTTAACCAACTGAGCCAGCCAGGAGTCCTAAAATGATTTAATTTGACGATCAATGAAAATAATAGGTGCAATGTAACAAAATATATCAAACATGTTTAGTTACATGACTTTATCATAATTTTAAAAAAAGACCTAATTGATCATCATCAGAACACGGAAAGAACTAAACTCAGTATTTTAGAAATCAGTAAATGAAGAGAAATAATCAGCAGTGCTGAGTGGTTCAGTCCATTAGGTGACTGACTCAGTTTTGGCTCAGGTCATGATTTCAGGGTCATGAGATCAAGCCCAGTATGGGGCTCCACGCTGGGGGTGGAGCCTGATTAAAATTCTCCCTCTCAAAAAATAACCATCATCATCATCATCATCATCATCATCTCTCTCTCTCCTCCACCTCTCTCCTCTTAAAAAAAAAAAAAAAATTAAAGAGTAATAATCAAACATTTGCCCTACCTTTCCAATACTAATGTACCACTGAGTAACCTAACAGCAGATCAGATGAAGTTTCACTTTATAGTAGTATTCCAGATTCCAGCTAATAATGAAGGACAGAAGTAGAATATCACTACTTTCTCCCCTAAGTACTTCATCAAAGTACCGAGCATCAGTGCCTGCTAACATCACAAAAAGAGAGACAACCAGACATCATTTGCCTTCTGATAGAACACACCCCCACCTATGAAACTGCCTTGAAAAAAAACCTGAACAAATCTAATCAGAACTCTAGATCCAACTGCCAATTTTCAGGATATATAAAAGAGGGACCTGTTTGAGTACATTAAAAACAGCCTGCTTTTCTTTAACAACAATAACAACAAAGGCAAGACATAAAAGGGGAATAGAAATAGAGATGGAGAAGGAAACCAAAGATTAAAAAAGACAAAAAAAAAAAAATCCACTGCCACATATGGACTTATTTGGATCCTATTCAAATAAACTGTAAAATCCACTTATGGAATTTATGAGGCAATGAGAAATTTGCACGCTTACTGGATATAGGATAATATTTTATAATATTGTTCAATTTTTATTTTTTAAATTTTATTTTATTTTATTTTTTCAGTGTTCCAAGATTCATTGTTTACGTAGCACACCCAGTGCTCCATGCAATACGGTTTAGCTAGGATATTGATATTTTCATTACATTAATAAGTAAGTTCTTTTAGAGATATATACTGAAATACAAAGAAATGAAATTAGATGTTTGAAATTTGACTCGAAATTTTGTAGGCTAGGAGAAAGTAGATATAGTAATGGGCAACAGAGTATAGTATAAGAAGTATAAGAGTTGATAATTGTTGAAGTTGTGTAATAAGTTTGGGGATTTTATTATATAATTTTATTTTCAAATATGTCCGACATTCTCAATAATAAAAAGTTGCTTTAAAAAATCAAGTTAGTTTAGCTTTCGCTAGCCTTCTGAAGACTATTTCTTCTCTTAAAAGTTATTGTACAACATGTACCGTGATGAACGCTAAACGATGTATAGAATCATTGAATCACTATATTATATACCTAAAGCTGATATAACACTGTATGGTAACCATACTAAAATTAAAATTGAAAATCTAATACAAAAAATTACAAATCTAAAAAGATTATTATACATGTTACTAGAACATTATGAAGTACTTTAAGGTTTTGGAACATAATGTATATGGAATTGGGAGATCTGAACACCTATACAGCAGCCCAGTTCCCTCTTAATGATGTTTCCTTCAGTCTTTCTAGATTGACAATAAGTTTTATGGATTAAGAAGGTGGAAACACGGGACTGAGGCAGGAATAGTTTAGCTTTGGCCAAGGTCAAAGGGAAGAACTGTCATAACCTGACAGCCCTCCAGGCACTTCTCTTTTAAGACAGGTATGGTCAAGAGTCTAAATTTGAAATATATGTGATTCATTTATCTTTTTACCTTAAGTAAATCCAATTCTCATTTGGGCCGAGAGGAAAGTTACAGATACACAAAGCAAATATTCTAGATTTGGAGTTCTTAGTAACTGAGTAACTTAGTAACTGAGTAACTTAGTAACTGAGTTCTTTGCTTTGTTAATGAGACAGCATCATTTGTTTTCTTTATATTGAATTTAAAAATGTACAATGGTCTCTTTTCTAATTTTCACTCATATTATCTCCTAATAATTTTAAAAGACATTTGACGTTTTCTACCTATACTCTTTCATCTCTGTGAATGATATTTATTATGTGACCTTTATGAATAGAGAAATGTTAAAATTTATTAAAAGTTAGATTCTATTATTCCTAACTTGAATTTAAGAGCTTAATATGAAACTATTTGAATTTCTAATTTCTCCCCTCACAGTATAGCAGTAGCATACATCCAGCTGCAGGAGAATATTGGCAAGCACAGCAATGAATTTTCATGAAAACCCCAAACACTGAATGCTTCATTTTTCTTTTTCTTTCTTCTTCTTCTTCTTTTTTTTTCCAAGAAATTCCCTACCGTATGAGATATGTAATGCCATTTGTGCCAGAGTGCTTTGCATAATAATGGTCTCCTTCAGTTTTCCAGGCTTACATAGAAGAATCACTAAGGAAACTAGGCTGTAACATCAACAACAAAAAAGAAAATTGCCCATTTTTCACCGAAACTGCTCTTATTCTTCTTCTAATTTTTTTAAGCAATTTTATCTTTTTAAATGTAAATACTTGCAAGAGTTCAGAAAAAGATATCCAGTTATTAACATTTCAGGTATAATTATTACTCTTCCTAATCTCCACCTTCTCCATGGAGCAGTTTTCTTTAGAAGAAGTATTATTACCTTCCTACTTGTGTGGGCCCTCAGACATCTTCAAATAAATGTCTGTAGGTGGGACTCTCTGATTATAAAGGCTGAGTGAAATTAATGTTATTAATGTACCAAGGTGTGAAGTATGAACTTCCATTGGATTTCCATAAAGAACTCTGTTGATTATGTGTTTTAAACTACAGAAGATCTGTCTAAAATGTCGCTATTGAAGCCTTTCACTAGCTCTTGTGCTAATCAGGGAGGAAAGCCTGCAGCTTTTCTACACTGTACAGTCAGAGTGCTGACAAGCAGCTTATCAGTGCTAATGATAACTGCTGTGTTTCAGCAGCCGGGATCAGAAGATGCATTTCACATTTGAGCTCTTTTTTTTTTTTAAACTGAATACTTAAGAAATCAGTAGAATGTTGCCAGGAGCCTTGCCTACAAGCTGCTGCCGTTGAGAATTTTTGCAACCCTTTAAAAGAGTACCCAAAATGCATTCTACAGCTTATGAATTTCTTAGTCTATGGGAAGGACAGAATTGGAAGGCATCCTCCTATGGACTGTTAGACCCATCTAACGTTCTAATCATTTTCTGCATGTCTGAAATCTCTTAAGACTTACTTATATTTTGAAATATTTCAAAAGATGCAATTTTCAGGGGTCTGAAGTAAAGCTGCACTTGATAATAACAAAGAGGGAATCTGAGTTAAAATTCTAAGGGCTCCTCCTAATCCTCCAGCTTATAAATCCTTGCTAAATTTAGAAAACTTGATTTGGCGAACTATCTTCAACGCCTATCACTGGTCTCAAACATTCATTTATTAATTCATTCACTCATGTACTTCATGGGTCAGTCAATACATATTTACTGGCACCTACTATGTGCTATAAGTACTGCATTACATGCTAGTCATAGAAAAGAGGATAAAATAATCCTGAAAGAACTCCTGATCTATGGAGAACGCATAAACACATAAAAGCTTTCATTGAGTAACTGTGGCAGCTAGAAAAAAAAAAAAAGAATGTTCCTTGGGCAGTGAGGCAGGCTTCTTAGAGGAGGTAACATTTATATAGGCCTTAAAGAATAAGGACTCTGAAAATGAGTATAGGTACATTTTATAACATGGTTTTTATAGTGCCAATGGGACCCCTCCCTTGCCCCGTAGGGGGATAATCATGATTATAAGCTAGTAACAATGCTTTGATCTCTGGTGTCAAGAAATCCTATCTCCAGATAGTCCCTATAAAAATGTGAAGAAGTCTTGCTCTTTAATTTTTTTATAGGACTTTTAATAACTCTCCTGTTATATCACATGACTGACAGAAGTTTCAAATGAAAAGATATTTGGGAAATCACATTCTTTGTAAATTGTAAAGTCCAATGCAAGTGCTAGTTATTTGTGCTACTATTATCATTATCATCATAATAACATTATTACTTTAATAAGGATTGTTTTTATCAATTTTCTGGACTCTGGCAATATAACTTGGAGAAAATTGAAAAATATCAAATGGCTTTAAAATATTTGTACATAATATCATGGTGGATACTTCCAAGAAGACTTATTAGGGGAAACTAACCAGGAGCTTTGTCATAAAGAAAAATCCCTTTGTGCTACCAGAGAGGCAAAAATAGCAAATAAGCTAGATTATCTGATCTAGTTTAGAAATTATGATGACTTCCGGGGTGCCTGGGTGGCTCAGTGGGTTAAGCCTCTGCGTTCAGCTCAGGTCATGGTCTCAGGGTCCTGGGACGGAGCCCCACATCGGGCTCTCTGCTCAGCAGGGAGCCTGCTTCCCCCTCTCTCTCTGCCTGCCTCTCTGCCTATTTGTGATCTCTCTCTCTCTGTGTCAAATAAATAAATAAAATCTTAAAAAAAAAAAAAAAGAAATTGTGATGACTTCCAAATAGTTGTCTCACTTTGCAATCCAGGGCTCCATCTCACGCATCTATCTCAGCCAAGTTATCTTGTTTCCATAAAGCTGGCTTTATCCTTCATTTGCTTTCTCAATCCACCTGTCAACTACCATTCAAAAAGTTACCTACTGGCTAGTCTAAACCTGTATTTTAGGGTGCCAACAGATTGGAGACCCCCAAGGAATATATCAGAAGGAATATATTTTGTTATTTAAATTAGACATATCAAATACTGAACTAAATAAATATATGTGGAAATATTAAAAAAAAGACATATCAAAGAAGTTAATCCTAAAAAAAAAAACTCTCTTGTATTACCTATTCTTCTTCTATCATTTAGAATTGTTTTTATTTTTAATACATGTGGGAGAGGCTCCCTGAATTTCTCAGTGTTTAAGGCCTGCTAAAGGTTTTAATACACCCCCACTTGGAATTTTAAAAATGCTTCAAAGTTTTCCTATAATTCTAAATGACTGAAAGGAATGATAGCATGATTTTGTAAACTGAGGGCAAGAGTGAACATCACATTCTCTGAACATCCCCCTCTCTGCAAACTGCAAAAGGGACAAATAGGCTTAGCAAATGGAAAAGAATATTCTTTTTTTTTTTAATTTATTTGACAGACAGAGACCACAAGTAGGCAGAGAGGCAGACAGAGAGAGAGGAAGAAGCAGGCTCCCCGCTGAGCAGAGAGCCCGATGCGGGGCTCGATTCCAGGACCCTGAGATCATGACCCGAGCCGAAGGCAGAGGCTTTAACCCACTGAGCCACCCAGGCACCCAGAAAAGAATATTCTTAAACCAGATGATATTCTTGGGTGCAGGCTGAAGGCAGCCAGCACTAGCAACAAGGAGTGGCTATAATGTTTCCCAATAAAATTTCCCACATTTTTAAAAAATGGCTAGCCTCAAGCCTTCCTGTCTCCTCCATACCACACACAAGAATAAAAAGCTGTTCCCACAGTTTGATTTGAGGTATCCCATGGGTACCCAGATTGTGTAAAACTCTTCCTTAGGATCTTCTTCCTGGTCTGAACTAGCTCCCGATAAAGTCACACTAGACACACAGTGCATTAGGCAACAAAGCCTCCCACCCATCAGAACATGTGTGACCACAGGGGAGGTGAGAGGCCTCTGCTCAAGAAGTACATTCTCCATGAACACGTTTGCATGGATGAGTTCAGAATTTGCTAGTTGTGAACTTTGCTAAGAAATGTCTGCTGTGTTTAACATTAGTGTGGTGGTGTGGTCAAAAACACTCTGGAAAACAGAACAGGTTCTAAATAGTACTTTTTTTCCTTACATTTCTAAAATATTATTCACTGGAACCTTTCTTAAAATTCCCCTTTCCTTTCACATCCCCTTCTCTTGCACTCATAGATCCTCCTGACCTTTGCCTGCAAAATTCTCCCAACTCTGGCCCATGACTCTTGCCTTTCTACATATTCCCCTTTTTTTCTTTTCTTTCTTTCTTTTTTTTTTTTTTAATATTCCCCTTTTCTTCTACCTACTACCAGATGGAGTCCCCATTTGGCCCCTCCTTAATTATAATATCATATCACGAAAGCCCAAGATGAAAGAATTGGTATGGAAACAGCAGGCCTTTCCTTAGACTGTGCAGAACAGAAAAGCTCTGAGAGGGAAAATCTAAACACTTGATTTTTTTGACACACACAAAAAAATTTTCCCCAGCACAGATGTCACTTGAGAAAGCTGAACATAGGGTCCCTAAATAAATGAGATGAGACAGGAAAGCTGTATTTGGGTGTGCGTGATCCTGAGAATCTATGACACCATTCAGGAAAGGCAACCATACAATAGTCACAACCATAAAAGCCACCATAAATTTGAAACCTACTGTGTACTAGGGAGTTCCGTGTGTTTTATTTTTCTTCAGAGTAATATGGTGGCATAGACTTCATTGTCCCTGTTTTACAGATGAAGAAATAGAGAAAGTCGAGGAAGGCTAGGTAATTTGCAGCTAAGTGTCAAAGGCACCTTGAGAGCCCATGGTGGGATAAGACAGCATTAGGGCTGTGGGAGCTCCTGGAATACATGTAACTTTACCAAAGATGACATTCATCCATCTCCCCCTTGGCCTACCCTCTCTACAGATTTGAGGGCTGTGCTGACATCAAGCATACCTTGTTTGACATTCCTCTTGTAGGATGAGAGCTCTCCCTGTCATTACAGTTATAGGTACCTAATCTCCACTGTGGGCTGTAAAGGGGAAATACCCACAGAGGGGCGGCGCCTCACTCCAGCTTTGGGGTAGTTCATGCTAAGTGACAGCAAGTAATCTTTTTCTTCCTGCCACGTCCACTCCCTCCAGATTCAGATGGGAAGGTTCACAGTTTTCTTAAGGGTGAAGGGGTTACATCTCTATAGGCCATTTTCAGAGCCTTAAAACAAAACAATAAAAAGGCTCTGTAAGCCTTAACACCTTTTATATATTTTATAGTTAAAGAAGAAAGAGAATAGTGCGCCCCTAGCAAGACACTTATATACTTTCCATTTCAACTTCTTTCCATTCTAACCCTGTTTTCTCTATACAGCCTGCTGGCAATATTCTTAATTAGGGGTCAATATTTCTTTCTTTTTAAAATAAGAAATAGTATAAAACCTCCCATGTTCCACTTTAATGGAAAGGACACAGAAACACATTAGTTAAAAGCAGTTTGCATTCTATTTTCCATACTGAAGTGATCCTTATAAAACCCAGTTCCCTGTATAATTAATGACCCTTTTCTCATGCTTTAGGGCATAAGCTGATCACCAGTCCTGGTCAGAGAAAACATTTCCCAGGTGTAGGATTGCACAATTAAATGTGCAGTGAGGAATTTGTGCCTTCCTTTGATGCTTTGGTCTTTGCCCTGGTGGGAGGTGGGGGGGAAGGGCAGGATACTGGGCAGCAGGGGCAGGCAGTTGTGGTAGAGGGTGCCACACCGTCTGTCTCCCCAAACATGCTGGAAGACGAACTGAGACTCCCTGAAATATTTATTCCACCGGTCCCACCGGTGCCCCCACGCGGAGAAGAGGTGTGTGTATGTCAATAGTCTGGATGCAGCCAACTGAGACAATTTTTAACACTAGGTGAAAATTGATCTTTCTGGGAGGACTCCATTTGTTTCCACTCAGAAGTTACTGATATATCATCTTTTGTACACATTAAAACTAGTGTTTTTGGTTTTAACCCACGCAGAAGGAAATCATATGTTCTCTAAAAGAGACAGAAAACAACTCTAAGAAAGATACACATAATATAGGGATTTAAACAGTTCAAATGGATATGGCTTGCTATCTCTATAAGGTTGGTCAAATTTACTTTCTAAAGCAGTACCCATCTAACAGAGCTTTCTTTGGTGATGGAAATGTTCTATATCATGGCTATTCAATACAGGACCCAACAAAATATGGCTAGTATGACTGAGGAGATGAATTTTTAATTAAACGAAATTTAAATTTATGTAGTCTCACGTGGCTAGTGACTACTATATTGGACAGTGCAGTTCTAAAGTGTATGGTGTGACTAACATTTGATGTAATGAGCCTATTAAAATAATATTAGCAAATTCAATGTGGTTTCTCTTCTGTTCATTGAAAATATTTTGTCTCACACCCTGGTATTGAGTGAAGTATGATAATGCTTACTAGACAAAAAAGACATGGGATGTATGCTTGCTCTCCATCTATGGCCCTGCTTTAAGGTGAATAAAAAGTAACCCAATAAACGTTGAGAAACCTGTTACACTTACTCTTTCGCTCATCCTCACTTCTAACTTGCCTCATTAAACTATGAAAGAGAGAGAGATCTGTTGTAAGAACTCTGTAGTTGGAAACCTCCAATGAACATTTCTACTATCCCCATTATCTTCTGAAAGACCAATGTAATGAAAGAGTTGAAAAGACATATAACTAAGCCATTTCCAGGATAAAAGAATTCTCTTTCATTATTTCTTTCACTTACTTTTCTTTCTCTCATCTTCCCTTCCCAAGCCTAACATCCTTATTTCTGGCTTGATGATCATATTACAAAATTGTCATATCGCATGACAAAATATCATAAACCAGGTGCTTAAACAACAGGGATTTATTCTCTCACAGTTGTGGAGGCTGGAAGTGTAAGATCAAGGTGTAGGCAGGGTTGGTCTTGCTGTCTCTTTACATGGCCTTTTCCTTCATGTGCCTGCATCCCTGGTTCTCTCCCTATATCCTAATCTCTTCTTTTAAGGACATCAGTTAGATGGGATTAGGACACAAGCTAAGGGCCTAAATTAATTACCTATTTAAAGGCTCTATCTCCACATACTGCCACATTCTGAGGTACCAGAGGTTAGGACAACAGCATATGAATTTGGGAGGGAATATAATTAAGTCCCTAAACAACGACTATAAGCAATGTTCTGTTTTTGAAGAATTACATATTTTTTGGCTAATAATTTTATGCTTCAATTAAGAGTAAAGTACCATCTATCTCTGACTGGCCATTACCTTTCTGACTTACAAGTAGGTACATATGCAGTTAAAATTCTGGTATATAAAAATGGAAATCCTCCAATTTATTCTAATTCATTACGGTAGAATTAAAATGTACTGTGGAAAAAAAATAAAATGTACTATGTATCTACTACATGTTTTTATAGTTAGTTCATTTTTAACAAAATAAAGAGAAACAATCATTTATTTGCCTTTTAATAATGACTAATTTATATAATTTTAAATTAAAAGTTCTTAAGGGAAAAAATCTTTCTGTAAATATCTGATGTCCCAATAGCATGGGTTTATTAGATATGAATATCTTTAAAGACATCAATGACTTTTCAATCACCTATGCAATTCTTTCACAAATATTTTTAAAAGTTCCTTAACATTGAGAAATAATACGAAGGGTGCCTGGTTGGCTCAGTGTGTTAAGTGTGGGACTCTTTATTTCAGCTTAGGTCGTGATCTCCATGCTCAACAGAATCGGCTTCTCTCCCTCTGCCCCTCCCCCCTGCTCATGCTCTCACACATGCTCACTCATGCTCTCTCTAAAATAAATAAATCTTTAAAAATAGTATTAATAATTAAGAAATATAAGAAAGAGTGAAATATTTCCTAATAGTCAAAGAGTTACTATTTTGTAATCCATGAAATGGATAGCATGATGTAAAATCAATATATTTATTTATTTATAAGATTTTATTTATTTGTTAGAGAGAGAGAGAGAGAGCATAAGCAGCGGGGGCAGCAGGCAGAGGGAGAAGCAGGCTCCCTGATGAACAACGAGGCTGAGCCACCCAGACATCCCTAAAATCAATATATTTAATTTTATTTTTCAAAAGCAGTCCAAGGATATGGTCAAAACTTAACTCAACAAAATGTATTAAATACATGTTTTCTCATGCCAAAAAAAAAAAAAAAGGACATGCAAACACAATAAAGGTCTTTTGAGTGAGAAATAAATTAAAACTGAAAAAGACAAAATACATAAATTATTTTCATAACTTCTCCAAAACACTTTTTGGTAGTTAATATAATCAAAATTATTCACGTATGTCAACATAATTAAGAGTTCTCAACTTTAAAACTTTAAACTTTTAAACTTTAAAAAAGAGTTCTCACCTTTAAAAATCAACAAAACTAAAAGGCAAACTATAAAATGGGCGAAGGTATTTTCAAATGACATATCCAATAAAAGGTTAGTATCAGAATTTATAAAGAACTGATAAACTCAACACCCAAAAAACAAATAATCCACTTAAAATGGGCAGAAGACATAAACAGACATTTCTCCAAAGGCATAGAGATGACCAAAAGACACATGAAAAGATGGTCATCATCACTTAGTATCAGGGAATTCAAATCAAAACTGCAATGAGTTATCACCTCATACTGTCAGAATGACTAAAACAAAGAACACAAGAAACAACAGGTGTTGGTGAGGATGTGGAGAAAAAGGAACCCTCTTGCACTGTCGGTGGGAATGCAAACTGGTACAGCTACTGTGGAAAACAGTATGGGGTTTCCTCAAAAAGTTAAAAATAGAACTACTCTATGATACAGTAATTGAACTACTGGGTATTTATGCCAAAAATACAAAAATACTAAAATTCAAAAAATCCCTAATTCAAAGGGATATATGCACTGCTATATTTATAGCCATTATTCACAATAGTGAAGATATAGAAATATAGAAGAAACCCAAGTGCCCATCAATAGATGAATGGAAAAAGAAGTGATTTTATATACATATAAATATATGTATTTACATATACCTTATATAAATATAAATATATATGATATATATATAAATATATATATGAATAATATTCAGCCATAAAAAAGAATGAAATCTGAGGGTTGCTGGGGGGAGGGGG
>NW_022631057.1:6471641-6478030 GCF_010015895.1 Lontra canadensis
TAAACCTGGAGATTCACAGACCTGTACCCCTGGGGAAAAAAAAAATTAATTTTTAAAAAAAAAAAAATTAAAAAAAAAAAAAAAAGAATGGAATCTTGCCATTTGCAAGATGGAGCTAGAGTATTGTGCTAAGTGAAATGTCAGTCACAGAAAGGCGAATACCACAAGATCTCACTCATACATGGAATTTAAAAAAAAAATAAATAAATGAGCAAAAGGAAAAGTAAGAGAGACAAAGCAAGAAACAGACTCTTAACAATAGAGAACAAACTGATGGTTACCAGAGGGGAGGTGGGTGGAGCTATAAGGAAAATAGGGGATGGGAATTAAAGAGTACACTTATCCCAATGAAATAAAGTAAGATAAAATAGGTTAGATAAAATAAATAAAATAAGCAAAAAAAATTTTTTTTCAAACAAAAAAGGGGTTCTCAACTTTACCTAAACCCACATGTTAACTGCTGATCTATTTAAGAACTCACAAACTATTTTACTAACTACTGCTCTCAGTTTTGCATAGCTTGCCATCTCACCAGCAATGAATGCTAATTATCTAAAAACAAAAGTCAGCCGAATATATTTTTAAGGGGATGCTTGGGTGCCTCAGTCAGTTAAGAATCTGCCTTAGGATCAGATCATGATCCCAGGATCCTGGGATCAAGTCCCACATCAGTCTCCTTGCTCGGTGGGGAGACTGCTTCTCCCTCTACCAGCCACTCCCCCTGCTTGTGTGCTTGCTCTTTCTCTCTCTCTCACAAATAAATAAGTAAAATCTTATATATGTATACATGCATACATATACACATACACACACATATATATATACACACATATAAATATATACACATACATATATATATTTTTTTTTTTGCAGTTATTACAACCGAAAATTTGGTTTACACTGTTCTTTTAAGAAATAGGCTTCTAAGGCAAATGTACCAAAGTAAGGAAATATATAAATGATTATCAAGTCAGAGATGAAAGCTCCTATAAACAATTTGAACAATTCACAATGAAAAATCTATTTTATTTATCAGACTATGTATCATTATAATAAATACATTTGATTTATTTCTATAACTTAACTAAAGTTAATTTGCTATTTAATTTCTTTTGTCTTGATGTACATTGAAAGTGTTAAAAATAAGCATGGTTTATGACTTTTTTTTTTTTTAATTTTATTTTTTATAAACATATATTTATTTTTCCCCCAGGGGTACAGGTCTGTGAATCTCCAGGTTTACACACTTCACAGCACTCACCATAGCACATACCCTACCCAATGTCCATAACCCCACCCCACCCCAACCCCCCTCCCCCCAGCAACCCTCAGTTTGTTTTGTGAGATTAAGAGTCACTTATGGTTTGTCTCCCTCCCAATCCCAACTTGCTTCATTTACTCTTCTCCTACCCCATTAACCCCCCATGTTGCATCTCCTCTCCCTCATATCAGGGAGATCATATGATAGTCGTCTTTCTCTGATTGACTTATTTCGCTAAGCATGATACCCTCTAGTTCCATCCACATCATCGCAAATGGCAAGATTTCATTTCTTTTGATGGCTGCATACTATTCCATTGTATATATATACCACATCTTCTCTATCCATTCGTCTGTTGATGGACATCTAGGTTCTTTCCATAGTTTGGCTATTGTAGACATTGCTGCTATAAACATTCGGGTGCACGTGCCCCTTTGGATCACTACGTTTGTATCTTTAGGGTAAATACCCAGCAGTGCAATTGCTGGGTCATAGGGTAGTTCTATTTTCAACATTTTGAGGAACCTCCATGCTGTTTTCCAGAGTGGTTGCACCAGCTTGCATTCCCACCAACAGTGTAGGAGGGTTCCCCTTTCTCTGCATCCTCGCCAGCATCTGTCATTTCCTGACTTGTTAATTTTAGCCATTCTGACTGGTGTGAGGTGATATCTCATTGTGGTTTTGATTTGTATTTCCCTGATGCCGAGTGATCTGGAGCACTTTTTCATGTGTCTGTTGGCCATCTGGATGTCTTCTTTGCAGAAATGTCTGTTCATGTCTTCTGCCCATTTCTTGATTGGATTATTTGTTCTTTGGGTGTTGAGTTTGCTAAGTTCTTTATAGATTCTGGACACTAGCCCTTTATGTGATATGTCGTTTGCAAATATCTTCTCCCATTCTGTCAGTTGTCTTTTGGTTTTGTGAACTGTTTCCTTTGCTGTGCAAAAGCTTTTGATCTTGATAAAATCCCAATAGATCATTTTTGCCCTTGCTTCCCTTGCCTTTGGCGATGTTCCTAGGAAGATGTTGCTGCGGCTGAGGTCGAAGAGATTGCTGCCTGTGTTCTCCTCAAGGATGTTGATGGATTCCTTTCTCACATTGAGGTCCTTCATCCATTTTGAGTCTATTTTCATGTGTGGTGTAAGGAAATGATCCAATTTCATTTTTCTGCATGTGGCTGTCCAATTTTCCCAACACCATTTATTGAAGAGGCTGTCTTTTTTCCATTGGACATTCTTTCCTGCTTTGTCGAAGATTAGTTGACCATAGAGTTGAGGGTCTATTTCTGGGCTCTCTATTCTGTTCCATTGATCTATGTGTCTGTTTTTGTGCCAGTACCATGCTGTCTTGATGATGACAGCTTTGTAATAGAGCTTGAATTCCGGGATTGTGATGCCACCAACTTTGGCTTTCTTTTTCAATATTCCTTTGGCTATTCGAGGTCTTTTCTGGTTCCATATAAATTTTAGGATTATTTGTTCCATTTCTTTGAAAAAAATGGATGGTACTTTGATAGGAATTGCATTAAATGTGTAGATTGCTTTAAGTAGCATAGACATTTTCACAATATTTATTCTTCCAATCCAGGAGCATGGAACATTTTTCCATTTCTTTGTGTCTTCCTCAATTTCTTTCATGAGTACTTTATAGTTTTCTGTGTATAGATTCTTAGTCTCTTTGGTTAGGTTTATTCCTAGGTATCTTATAGTTTTGGGTGCAATTGTAAATGGGATAGACTCCTTAATTTCTCTTTCTTCTGTCTTGTTGTTGGTGTAGAGAAACACAACTGATTTCTGTGCATTGATTTTATATCCTGACACATTACTGAATTCCTGTACAAATTCTAGCAGTTTTGGAGTGGAGTCTTTTGGGTTTTCCACATATAGTATCATATCATCTGCGAAGAGTGATAGTTTGACTTCTTCTTTGCCGATTTGGATGCCTTTGATTTCTTTTTGTTGTCTGATTGCTGAGGCTAGGACTTCTAGTACTATGTTGAATAGCAGTGGTGAAAACGGACATCCCTGCCGTGTTCCTCACCTTAGCAGAAAAGCTTTCAGTTTTTCTCCATTGAGAATGATATTTGCGGTGGGTTTTTCATAGATGGCTTTGATAATATTGAGGTATGTGCCCTCTATCCCTACACTTTGAAGAGTTTTGATCAGGAAGGGATGCTGTACTTTGTCAAATGCTTTTTCAGCATCTATGGAGAGTATCATATGGTTCCTGTTCTTTCTTTTATTAATGTGTTGTATCACATTGATTGATTTGCGGCTGTTGAACCAACCTTGCAGCCCTGGAATAAATCCCACTTGGTCGTGGTGAATAATCCTTTTAATGTACTGTTGAATCCTATTGGCTAGTATTTTGGTGAGAATTTTTGCATCTGTGTTCATCAAGGATATTGGTCTGTAGTTGTCTTTTTTGATGGGATCCTTGTCTGGTTTTGGGATCAAGGGGATGCTGGCCTCATAAAATGAGTTTGGAAGTTTTCCTTCCATTTCTATTTTTTGGAACAGTCTCAGGAGAATAGGAATTAGTTCTTCTTTAAATGTTTGGTAGAATTCCCCCGGAAAGCCGTCTGGCCCTGGGCTTTTGTTTGTTTGGAGATTTTTGATGACTGTTTCAATCTCTTTAATGGTTATGGGTCTGTTCAGGCTTTCTATTTCTTCCTGGTTCAGTTGTGGTAGTTTATATGTCTCTAGGAATGCATCCATTTCTTCCAGATTGTCAAATTTGTTGGCATAGAGTTGCTCATAATATGTTCTTATAATTGTCTGTATTTCTTGGGTGTTAGTTGTGATCTCTCCTCTTTCATTCATGATTTTATTGATTTGGGTCCTTTCTCTTTTCTTTTTGATAAGTCTGGCCAGGGGCTTATCAATCTTATAAATTCTTTCAAAGAACCAGCTCCTAGTTTCGTTGATTTGTTCTATTGTTTTTTTGGTTTCTATTTCATTGATTTCTGCTCTGATCTTTATGATTTCTCTTCTCCTGCTGGGTTTAGGGTTTCTTTCTTGTTCTTTCTCCAGCTCCTTTAGGTGTAGGGTTAGGTTGTGTACCTGAGACCTTTCTTGTTTCTTGAGAAAGGCTTGTACCGCTATATATTTTCCTTTCAGGACTGCCTTTGTTGTGTCCCACAGATTTTGAACTGTTGTATTTTCATTATCATTTGTTTCCATGAATTTTTTCAATTCTTCTTTAATTTCCTGGTTGACCCATTCATTCTTTAGAAGGATGCTGTTTAGCCGCCATGTATTTGGGTTCTTTCCAAATTTCCTCTTGCAATTGAGTTCTAGCTTCAGAGCATTGTGGTCTGAAAATATGCAGGGAATGATCCCAATCTTTTGATACCGGTTGAGACCTGATTTAGAACCAAGGATGTGATCTATTCTGGAGAATGTTCCATGTGCACTAGAGAAGAATGTGTATTCTGTTGCTTTGGGATGAAATGTTCTGAATATATCTGTGATGTCCATCTGGTCCAGTGTGTCATTTAAGGCCTTTATTTCCTTGTTGATCTTTTGCTTGGATGATCTGTCCATTTCAGTGAGGGGAGTGTTAAAGTCCCCTACAATTATTGTATTATTGTCGATGTGTTTCTTTGATTTTGTTATTAATTGGTTTATATAGTTGGCTGCTCCCACGTTAGGGGCATAGATATTTAAAATTGTTAGATCTTCTTGTTGGACAGATCCTTTGAGTATGATATAGTGTCCTTCTTCATCTCTTATTATAGTCTTTGGTTTAAAATCTAATTGATCTGATATAAGGATTGCCACCCCTGCTTTCTTCTGATGTCCATTCGCATGGTAAATTCTTTTCCACCCCCTCACTTTAAATCTGAAGTTGTCTTCGGGTTTAAAATGAGTTTCTTGTAGGCAACATATAGATGGGTTTTGTTTTTTTATCCATTCTGATACCCTGTGTCTTTTGATTGGGGCATTTAGCCCATTAACATTCAGGGTAACTATTGAGAGATATGAATTTAGTGCCATTGTATTGCCTGTAAGGTGACTGTTATTGTATATTTATCTGTTCCTTTCTGATCTACTACTTTTAGGGTCTCTCTTTGCTTAGAGGACCCCTTTCAATATTTCCTGTAGAGCTGGCTTGGTGTTTGCAAATTCTTTCAGTTTTTGTTTGTCCTGGAAGCTTTTAATCTCTCCTTCTATTTTCAATGATAGCCTAGCTGGATATAGTATTCTTGGCTGCATGTTTTTCTCATTTAGTGCTCTGAATATATCATGCCAGCTCTTTCTGGCCTGCCAGGTCTCTGTGGATAAGTCTGCTACCAATCTAATGTTTTTACCATTGTATGTTACAGACTTCTTCTCCCGGGCTGCTTTCAGGATTTTCTCTTTGTCACTAAGACTTGTAAATTTAACTATTAGGTGACGGGGTGTGGACCTATTCTTATTGATTTTGAGGGGGGTTCTCTGAACCTCCTGGATTTTGATGCTTGTTCCCTTTGCCATATTGGGGAAATTCTCTCCAATAATTCTCTCCAATATACCTTCTGCTCCCCTCTCTGTTTCCTCTTCTTCTGGAATCCCAATTATTCTAATGTTGTTTCGTCTTATGGTATCACTTATCTCTCGAATTCTGCCCTCGTGCTCCAGTAGTTGTTTGTCCCTCTTTTGCTCAGCTTCTTTATTCTCTGTCATTTGGTCTTCTATATTGCTAATTCTTTCTTCTGCCTCATTTATCCTAGCAGTGAGAGCCTCCATTTTTGATTGCACCTCATTAATAGCTTTTTTTTATTTCAACTTGATTAGATTTTAGTTCTTTTATTTCTCCAGAAAGGGCTTTTATATCTCCCGAGAGGGTTTCTCTAATATCTTCCATGCCTTTTTCGAGCCCAGCTAGAACCTTGAGAATCGTCATTCTGAACTCTAGATCTGACATATTACCAATGTCTGTATTGATTAGGTCCCTAGCCTTTGGTACTGCCTCTTGTTCTTTTTTTTGTGGTGAATTTTTCCGCCTTGTCATTTTGTCTAGGTAAGAGTATATGAAGGAGTAAGTAAAATACTAAAAGGGTGGCAACAACCCCAGGAAAATATGCTTTAGCCAAATCAGAAGAGATCCCAAATCGTGAGGGGGGGGGGAAGGGGATAAAAAGAGG
>NW_022631057.1:6478130-6487730 GCF_010015895.1 Lontra canadensis
AAAAAAAAGAAAACCAATAATGAAAAAAAATATAAAAAGGAAAAAAATATATATATATTAGATAAACTAGTTAAAAAACGTTAAAAAAGAAAAGGGTAAAAGTTAAAAAAATTTAGCAGAAGAAGAGAAAAAAAATTGAAAAAGAAAAAAAAATTAAATTAACTGCAAGGCTAAAGAATCATGGGGAGAAAGCCATGAGTTCCGTGCTTTGCTTTCTCCTCCTCTGGAATTCCGCTGCTCTCCTTGGTATTGAAACTGCACTCCTCGTAAGTGAACTTGGTCCTGGCTGGGTTTCTTGTTGATCTTCTGGGGGAGGGGCCTGTTGTAGTGATTCTCAAGTGTCTTTGCCCCAGGCGGAGTTGCACCGCCCTTACCAGGGGCCGGGCTGAGTAATCCGCTCGGGTTTGCTTTCCGGAGCTTTTGTTCCCTGAGCGCTTTCCGTAGAGTTCCGGAGTACAGGAATGAAGATGGCGGCCTCCCAATCTCCGGCCCACAGGAGCCGAGAGCCCGGGGCCCCACTCCTCAGTGCGCCCTCAGAGAACAGCGCCCAATTACTCCCGTCACCCTGGCCTCTGGCCGCGCTCCGAGCTCACCGAGCCTGCGACCGGTTCAAGGTAAGCCCGAGCTGAGAGTCACTCCTCGGCTCTGTCTCTGTAGCCGGCTTCCCCGTTCTAATACCTGCAAGCTCTGCGACACTCAGACACCCCGATCCTTCTGTGACCCTGCGGGACCTGAGGCCACACTGGCCCCGCGTGGGCTTCACCCCAGTTAAGCCTCTGGAGCGATGTCCCTCAGCGGAACAGACTTTTAAAAGTCCCGATTTTGTGCTCCGTTGCTCCGCCGCTTGCCGGGAGCCGGCCCCTCCCCCCGGGGTCTATCTTCCCGTCCCTTTGGATTCACTTCTCCGCCAGTCCTACCTTTCAGAAAGTGGTTGATTTTCTGTTTCTAGAATTGCTGTTCTTCTTCTCTTCGATCTCCCGTTGGATTTGTAGGTGTTTGCAATCTTTACATAAGCTATCTAGCTGATCTCCCGCAACCTGAAGTAGTCTCAGCTGCTACTTCTCCGCCATCTTGACTCCTCCCCCTGGTTTGTGACTTCTAAAACCTTCTAATTTTACATGCCATCCATTAAAAACTTTTACAATAATGATAATTAAATGAAGTACATTTATATAAGTTGCCAATATTTTTGCCACAATTGTACCACTCAGCATTCTGGTAATATTATCTCCTCCTAGGACATGTAAAGACCAATACATCCAATTCCTAACTCTTATGACTGAATGTTTTTGAAATTATAAATATTCTTGACTGTAGAACAGTATATATACCATATATGATGCAAAACCTCCATAGGTTCTGACATAATACCTTGTAATGAAATACATTAATATTTTTACAATGAAACATATGAATATTGATACTAAGTGGCATAAGTAAACACTATATGTTATTTCAGATTAGGATTTCCTGCTAAATGAATTTATTCAAATGTATCTTAAAATGTTTCGTTTTCAGTTAATAGTCAAACCACAGACTGTGGGAAAACAATATTTGTAATACACATATCCGGCAGTAGGATTATATCCAAAATATATAAAGAATTCTAAAAAAAAAAAAGAATTCTAACAATCAACAATTTAAAAATCTTAATCAAAAAAGGGTAAAAAAAAAATTGCAAACCTCCTCATAAAACAGGAGGTATGAATGGCCAGTAAGCACTGTAAAAATGTTCAAAACTAGTTATCAGAAAATATAAATTAAACCCACAATGTTATACCATTTCATATCCACTAGGGTATTTAAAGTCCGAAGGACCAAGACCAACAATACCAAATATTGGTGGGAATAAAAACAACCAGTATTCTCATACTTTGCTGGTGGGAGTACGACAGAGTAAAACGACTTTAGAAACTATTTTGCATTTACTTAAGTTAAATATCTAACTTATGACCCAGCAATTCCATTCCTAGATATTTACCCAAGAAAAATAAAAATAGATACCCACAAAAAAGACTTGTATGAGGATAGTCATACCAACATTATTCATAAGCCAACAAGTAGAAACAATCCAAATGTTCATCAACGGAAGGATATACATAGTGTGTTATATTTATATAATGGAATGCAACTCAGGAAAAAGGGAACATATTTCAGATACAATAAGGATGAATCTCAAAGTTTTTGAATGAAATAATTCAGCTGCTATATGACTCTGTTGATGTGAAGTCCAACAACAGGCAAAACTAATCTGAGGTGATAGAAAAATTAGAACATGGTTTCTGGGAAGATTGCGGAGAAAAGGTAGCAGGCTTCAAGATAAGGAAACTTTGTGGGGTAATAGAAATAGTTTCCTTCTTTTTTGAAAGTATGGGAAGTTGCCCAAGTGTTTACAGTTGTCAAAACTCATCTAACTAAACATTTAGGATTGGTTATTTTATAGAATTTGAGGTCATTTTTATTAAAGCTCTGTTTTCAAAATTGTTCTAAGTTTGGAACTGCAGGTAAAGCCCTGTGGATCTGTATCAAATGCTTATTTCTGTCAAATCTTACCTCTGGTGGAAGAAGTTAAATACATTCTACCTACAGCACAGAGGAATTTTGTTAAGGACCACTGACCTGGGATTTAAATCCTTAGTGACTGACTTTTAACAAACAAAAGTCAGTTTGGTTCAGTAAACTGATTAGGCTTACTTGAAAGACAGAGAATGTGGTTTTGCATTTAAAGCCTCAACCTATACTTCGATGTAATAAACCTATTATCTAATATTTTAATCTTTTTTTTTTTTTTTTGACAGACAGATCACAAGTAGGCAGAGAGGCGGGCAGAGAGAAGAGGAGGAAGCAGGCTCCCCATGGAGCAGAGAGCCTGATGTGGGGCTGGATCCCAGAACCCTGGGATCATGACCTGAGCCGAAGGCAGAGGCTTTAGCCCACTGAGCCACCCAGGCGCCCCTTAATCTTAAGGAAAAGGCCTAGAGCTCTTTCTAGTGACCTCCAAAATGTGTCTTGCTAATTTTCCAACTGACAGGGAGAGCGAAACTGAGAGATGAGACTTCACTTGTTTATACTCATTATTGAGGGGTCTACAGATGGGGCACCTGCTGTTCACTTACTTCTGCAATCCTATTGGATTTCAATATGTCCAGTCACACATAGCAGTGCTAGGCCTTGAACTTCCTTTTCAAATTATGTTCAAATTATGTTCTACAAATTATATTGTAGAATAAACACACAGCTCCAATGGGAAAACTCTACCAGTTGGCAAGAAGAGCATTTGTTACAATTAAGATTCTTTGGGGAATGACCTAATAAAGACTTTCAAATCAGATTTTGTTGTCTTCATTTAAATGTTGGCTTTGAAAAAGGTGAAAAGCTACAATTATTTTTTTATACAATTGTCAAAAGTCAAATGATTGCATCTGTATGTTTCTAGTCTAAAGCAAGTTCAAAATTAGAATTATGTTAAATCCTTAAATTGTGTTGTATGTTTCTTTAAATTAAAATTCATTGGGAAAAACCTACTTGTTGGGGCGCCTGGGTGGCTCAGGCATTAAGCATCTGCCTTCGGCCTAGGTCATGATCCCAGGGTCCTGGGATTGAACCCCACAGTATCATCATCGCATAGGGCTCCCTGCTCAGCAGGAAGCCTGCTTCTCCTTCTCCCACTCCCCCTGCTTGTGTTCCCTCTCTCATTGTGTCTCTCTGTCAAATAAATAAATAAAAATCTTAAAAAAAAAAACAAAAACCTGCTTGTTTACTTTATGATATTCTTGTCTTTAGATTGTGGTGTACTGGATGAATGGTAGAAAACAAATACATATATATCTATATCTATATCTATATCTATATCTATATAGATATTAGTTATACAAATACATATATATATTAGATAAACATATTATAAAGTAATAAGTTAGTTAAACAAATCTTAAGACAATTGACTGTTTATTCCTGAAAGTGAGAGGTATTGTGGGAAGAGAAAACCACACAGCCTGGGTGGCATGCCACTGTGTATTCAAATGCAACTATCCTTCCTAGTCATGGAACCAGAGACACTTTCCTGATAGTATTTAAGTCCATTTCCTCATCCATAAAGTAAGAACAATAATATTTATTTCAGTGACTACTCTGAAGAGTTACTGAAAGCACTGGTAAAGGACTATTTCTGGGGCGCCTGAGTGGCTCAGTGGGTTAAAGCCTCTGCTTTCGGCTCAGGTCATGATCCCAGGGTCCTGGGATCAAGCCCCACATCAGGCTCTCTGCTCCACGGGGAGCCTGCTTCTTCCTCTCTCTCTGCCTGCCTCTCTGCCTACTTATGATCTCTGTCAAATAAATAAATAAAATCTTTAAAAAGAAAAAAAAAAAAAAGACTGCTTCTAAATGCCTAGCAGAAAAGCACCATAATTAACTTCTTTTTGTAAATTATTAAGCAAACCATGTAATTTCCCTTTGCCTCAATTTTCTCATCTGTAAAATAGAAATAACATCAGTGCCTGACTTGCAGGGTGAAGTTAATACATGTAAAGCAGTTAAAACAATAGCTGGCCAAATCAAAATAATAAAAGGCACCTAATTAACATTGTTTCTCTGCATTCCTCCCATTTATTATGACATGAACAGTCTCCTGTTACTTCCTTCTACATACCACCTTTACTTAGGATCTTTACCTGTCATTGAAACTTAAGCTCTAGAACTGCTCAGGGCCTAAGTAAGCACTGGACTGACACTCAGCCTTCTCAACATAGAAACATAATAATAACAGTTGATATTTACTGGAAGTTTATCACGTGTAAGACACTATACTATTTTACACACATAAAGTCACTTAAAACTAACAAAAACAGTGATATCCGTACTAGTGTTATCCTCATTTTACAGATGGAAAAGTTTAAAATGTTAACCTAACCAAGAATACACAGGACAGAATTAAGATCTAACCCAAATCTAAAGATTCAGGAAGCGGAAAACGTAACCAAAATGCAGCAAGGCCTCCACAGGAAAGAGATAAGTTAAACTGGGAGTTGTGTTGGGGGACGGAAAGGTGGGCCTTCCTAGTAAAAGATCATCTTGACTAGAGGAGAAGCACAGTACTTCCCTGGATTATATTTCACTGGAGCAAAACTGCCTTTTTCATCTCTGATGATCTCCAACACCTAAGAGAACTGTTGGTACATACTATGAATTTAAGAAATAATGCTGAGGTAAGTAAACTGTTAAAATTCCTTGCCCTAAAGAGAGTTTCCCTGAATCTCCCCAACAGGACTAAATACACCTAAATACAGTACAATTTTGTGATTTTAAAGGTAAGACTTTTAAAGGTATTCTTACATTTTAATAGAATAAATTCTCTTCTCAGAATATAGTCTAAGGAGATAATTGGTTATGAACCAAATCTGTTGTACAAGCATATATTATGCAGAATTGCTTGTAATAGTATCAAATTGAAAATAAAACCCAACAAAAGTATAAATATAAATTATAAATATAAGTATAATATACACAATATTAATATAATATACATAATGTATTATATAACATAATACATTATGTATATTATATTATATATATAATATAATATAAATAAATTATAAATATAAATATAAATTGTAGGGGCCCCTGGGTGGCTCAGTGGCTTAAAGCCTCTGCCTTTGGCTCAGGTCATGATCCCAGGGTCCTGGGATCGAGCCTGCTTCCTTCTCTCTCTGCCTGCCTCTCTGCCTACTTGCGGTCTCTCTCTCTGTCAAATAAATAAAATCTTTAAAATAAATAAGTAAATAAATAAATAAATGTAAATTGTGGAAACACCTTTACATGGAGTATTATAGGAATTTTAGTAATGATATTTTCAAAATTTATTTGATAACGAAATACTTATGAAAAAGCACTTGTATATATGTGTGTATATATAATGCCAGTTGTATAGGTAACATGACCATAATTTTACACCATAAAAATTACATACATATATATAAATAAACATATATATAATTTCACACAAATATACAAGTATGTAAAGATAGAGATAAATTATTCTAAAATGTGAATGGTACTATCACTGGCAAGCTCTCAGATAATTTTTATTTGCTTCTTTTTTATTTTTATATATTTTCTAATTTTCTACACTTTAATGAATAAAGAGAAAACATTCAAAATCACAAACTACCATAAAGAGCTAAAAAAATAATAATAATTTATACTGCGAACTCTGTGCCTCTATTGTCAAGCAAGGAAATAGAACAAAAGAACAAAAGAAATGGCTCCTTCCTCCCAAAGACCATTGTGCAAGGTCTGACCCCTGCAGCCAAGGTCAGTCCACCACCATCCACAACCACAGGGTTGTTGACACACCTCCTGGTCCCAGGACAGACCTGAGAAAGAGCCACAAGAAAATGTAAGACCGAAAGGTGGGCCCTGAACCTGCACCCAAGGCCCAGAGCTGAACCAGAGTTTCATCACCTTAAATGGTTTTGACCCAATGCACCTGGATTCCCTTAAAGACAGAGACAGCCCATTGTATAAACTATAGTTTATGGACAGCTTCATACTGGGTTCATAGTGGCATAATGCCACTCACTCCTAGTCGTTCCCCTAAATTCTTAGAGGATCGTTTTGCCTTTTGAATCAGAGAGTTGCAAAGTTCCATGAAGAATGGCCCTTGTGGTGCCAAGGAGGCTCAGGTGGTTGAGAAACGGCCTTTTTGTTTCAGCTCAGGTCAGGACCTCTGGGTCCTCCCATCCTTTGGGTTCCAAGCTCAGCAAGGGGTCTGCTGGAGATCCCCTCCCTTTCCCTCCAACCATCCCTACTTATTGCACTATAAATAAACAAACAAATAAAATTAAAAAAAAAAAAAGAATGGCCTTATAAGCACAAAATCAAGAGACAGTGATTGAACAGAATTTGAGAAGTATTCACCCCCAGATCATGAATGGCCCCCTACACCCTCCGACTCTGGTCACTCTACTCAGTGGCAGAGACCAGACCATGGAGATACCAGTCCTGAGGGACCTGGCCACTGTGGCCTTCTGTGATGCTTGTGCCATACCATCACCCTTACCAGGGAGGACCTGGGGAGGTTCAAAGCCTGGAGAGTGATCAGGCGGATTGGCAGCGGCTAAGAGAACGTTGACATCAAGGCTGCTGGCAAGCTTAGGATCACCACACGCAACGTCCCTCAGTAGTAGCCGAAGAGAGGGGCTGACTCCTGCACCTGTCACATCCTTAACCTATACCAGTGGAACACATGGTTGTACCAGGTACTGCAGGAAGGCACACTGGTCCAAAATGTTAAGCAGATGAACACCTAGCGAGTTGTCCGCATCCACGGGGAGGCACTGGGCCGCATCCGCGTCTGTTGAATTTCTGTTCCAGCCAAGTTCTTTGGATTCAGCATCATGTTTTATGGCCCCTACTTACAAGACAGGGTACAGTAGACCCTGGGTATGCACAGGGTCTATCCCCTTTAGGACTTACTGTATCAGAGCAACTAAGTCTCCTTGACCTGTAATCTCAATGAACATAACCCCCACCTCATCAATGAGGCATGGAGCATTCCTAGTGAACGTGGTCGGTGGTGGGCTGGAGGATGAGAAAGTCTTAGGCCAAGCCCTCAAGGAAGGCATGATACAAGGGGCAGCCCTCGAAGTGCATGAATCAGAGCCTTTCAGCTTTGCTCAGGGTCCCTTGAAAGATGTACTGCATCTCATTTGTACACGCCACATAGCCTGGTATAGTGAGCCAGCCTCTACTGGGCAATCACAGGGCACATCCCTGAAAGCTTAAGACACTGTGAACCAGGAATTCTTTTTCATAGCCCCTCCCTAGTCAGTAATAGATCAGCAAGCACTCCTCCCCTCTGGCCAGGCATTGTGGGTGTGGCTCCCAGAGGACTTCCTGAAGCCAGGGAAGGGATCATCCCTGGAGGCATGCTGGTGACTCACAATCTCCCTACAGGGCCACACCCTTCCCAAGCTCCCTCTCCCAGCCATACAAAACATGTAGACAATAGAGAGCACCTCAGTGAACAATAGCAGAGAATGACAAACGGTAATCATTCAGATAAACTTGCAACCAAGAGACAGTGAAAAAGTACAGGAACTGAGAAAAGGAATTTGACTTTTTAACTGATTCCGGACATATGCATCTTTGATGTCGCAGGGTTAAAAGAGCTGGAAGCCCAGACATAGGAAAGCTGAAGCTATCTTCTGGTTACAGAAGTGCTGAAAGATTAGGATGTGATTTATTAACAACCAACGTCTGTTATGATGTGTCATGCTCTTCATCTGTGCATCAAATCACAAAGAATAAATGGATCTTTTTCCTTTATTAGTCCTTTGGGCACAGCAGGTCCTGAATACCTTGCTCTAGAATGTTGCTTCAAGCAGTTCCAAAAGTCAAAACAAAAAATACTAAGAGGAAATCCCCATCGTCTGACTCTAGTCCCTTCAGTGCATGGTGGCTGAAGACCCCTTTTGATAATAGGAAAATTAAATTACTACAAAATGGGGAGAAAACTGTTTGCCTGTGTTAGGCAACTGCCAGCATAGGATTGAAGACCATACAGGCTCCTGTACAGAAGTCTCTCTCCCATCTGAATTGCACACTGAGCTGCAAGTTGGTTGTGAATTCAGTAATACCCTCCAATGATGAAAAAAAAAAAAAAAGAAAGAAAGAAAGAAGAAAAGAAGGAGGTGGAGGAGGAAGGAAGGAAGGAATGGGAAGGGAGGAAAACAAAGGAAGAAAGGAAAAGAAAAAGAAAGAACTAAGTTGCATAAGCTGTTTATATTCAAATATGTATTTCTCAGTTTCAGATCCTCAGCTACATCGAGTGGAAAGTCTTGAGCTAAAAGAGTTCAAGCAAAATGTTACATTTTCTTATATCTCAGAAAACACTTTTTATGGTAACTTGTCAGATTGTCTATGCATAAACCCACATTTTTAGACATTGATAACACCTTATTTATGTGGTATTCTATATGAGAACACTAATGGTGTGTGACTGATTTTAACAAATCCTATTAGATTTGTAACAACTAGTTACATGTTATATTCATAGTCTTCTGTGAATCATCACTTTTTATTTGAGAGATAGCCTATTTTGAGCTATTGTATAGAGATATTCCTGGGTTTGTGACCAAAAAAAGTTTAAAATTGTCCCAAACAGAAAAATAATGCCTATAAGAAATGTTTCATTCTGGTGTGAGTTACCATTACTGTATTTGTTTATTGTAAAGGTAGACATTTAGCATTCAGTGTAGTTTTCAATAAAACGTAATAAAAATTTGTTCAAAAAAAAAAAGAGCAAAGTGGGGCGCCTGGGTGGCTCAGTGGGTTGAAGCCTCTGCCTTCGGCTCAGGTCATGATCTCAGGGTCCTGGGATTGAGCCCCACATCAGGCTCTCTGCTCAGTGGGGAGCCTGCTTCCCCCTCTCTCTCTGCCTGCCTCTCTGTCTACTTGTGATCTCTTTCTGTCAAATAAATAAATTAAAAATCTTTAAAAAAAAAAAAAGGAATAAACAAGAGTATTCCATGTAGAGCTACTTTGTATGTGTGTGTGGATATATATATATATATATATATATATATATATATATATACATGG
>NW_022631057.1:7959297-7969618 GCF_010015895.1 Lontra canadensis
CCCCCCCCCCCCCCCCCCCCCCCCCGCTTTTTGTTTTGCGGTCTGTTTCTTTGATGAAGACTGCGGGCTCTGTAAGGAAAGGGCTGTGTCTTATCCATCCTGATAGACCTCTAGCCATGTCTCATAAGGGGAGGAAGGGGGCGCCACTAGCCCTGTCTCCCTGGCCTGGGCCTCTCTGCAGATCAACAAGCTGACGGGCGAGGACTCGGACCTGTACCGCTGCACTGCGGTGAACGTCTACGGCGAGGCCACGTGCTCCACAAGGCTCCTAGTCATCGAAGGTGGGCTTGTCCCCTTCCCTCATCGGCGCTTGGGGTGCTAGCCCCGGCTTTCTCCTCAGAGAGCCCTCCGAGGCCTCAGAGGCGGGACAGCTGGTGGGGTGAAAGGAGAGAGGGACAGCAAGGCCGCTGTCCATCTGGTGCCAGGGCCCTTGGCTTCACCCACTCACACGCCGAGTCTGCGTGTGGTCTAAAAGGCACTCGCTCAGCAGATGCCCACTGCAGGAGCTCTGAAGAATATTTTCTGAACCCTGAGGCGTGAGGGCGGGACCTCGAGCTCAGTTTCTGGGCCTGACCGTTTGCTAACTCCTTCAGTGGGCTTCGTTTCCTTCTCTGGGCCCCATTTCTCCACTCTATGCGGGGGATATCTTATCCAGGCCTACATCAGAGGGGCAAACAGGTCATATGAAGGCCAAATCCTTGCTCAGACAGGCGGGGCAGGGAGGTTGTTGGTTTGTCTTGACTTGCAGGGTTTCCAAATTTTAAATCAATCGTTGACGTACAGTAACGGGAAGGGGCATGTCTCTTGGGAAAGCGGATCTAGTCTTTCAGTGGCTTATGCTTTTGCCTACGAGTAACAGAAAACCCTACGAATAGCCCAAGAAATAAAGACACTTGATTATGTCACATGATAAGGAGTCCTAAGGTTAGAGTCCAGGGCTCAAATCACAGCTCAGCGCTGTCATGGGCCAGCCAGACACTTCCTGTCTCTCTGAGCTGTCACCCAAAGATGTTGGCTTAGAGCCTCATGGTCATAAGACTGCTGCTGCCGATCCAAACCGAATCCATGTTCAAGGTGGGAAGAAGGGGAAAGAGGTGGCCCCAGGTACAGCGGGCCCTTTTATCAAGAAAGCACACGTTTTCTCAGAAACACCTTGGACACTTCCGTTTGTATCTCATTGACCAGACCCGTGTCACATGGCCACTCCTGGTGCCCAGGGCAGCTGGGAAGGGGAGGAGTTAGTTTTCCAGCCTCCTTCCTACCAGTGGGAGTAGGTGATGAGGACAAGGACTGGGAACGGCTGCAGGATCAGCCAAACAGCACTGTCGGCGTTCCTGGGTGACATCCGACATGTACTCCGAGATGGCAGCTCCTGGGGGGCACGGGAGAGCCACTTCCCTCGCTTCTGCCGGCCCCTCCACCCCTGCAGACATGTTAGCGGGCTCCCCAAACCAGGTCAGCTCCACCTCAGTCACACTAAGGCTCTGGGTATCAAAGCTTATGATGGACAGACCCTCTGCCCTACGCATCCCTCTTGCTGAGCTGTTGCCTTGCCTTTGTGGACAGTGGGGAGGACGGGGCCGTGGCACTCAGCTGGTTCTCAGGAAGACCCTCAGGGTGTCTTGCTTCTCTCCCTATCTGCCCACGTTAATTTCCTCCTCTCCTCCTGATGATCCAGTTGGCTTTCGGAAGAACCGGAAGAGGCACAAGGAGCCCCAGGAGGGTAGGTGAAAGGATTGCCAGAAATCTTCTTGGGTTTTGGGGAACGGGCTACTCCACTCCTGGTGCTCCCGACTTGGCCAAGCCCCTACCAACACGTTATGGATCACCACTGGTCCACAGGAGAGCACCGTCCAAAAGCTCGGTTGTCAGCCATGGACCACAGGTCCTCCGACTGCACCCCCTGACACCCCCCCAACTCCCATTGCCACAGAAAAGTCCTGCATTAGCCCCTTGGAATCTCCCCCTGGGCTTGGGGCCTCATTGCTGCTCCTTTTCTAGACCTCAGGAAGGAGCTGATGGACTACCGAAATCTTCTGAAAAAGAGGTGGGTGTGGGCCTGTCCAGGGGCAGGGCTGGAGGCTCCCCAGCTATGTCCATGAGCCCATAGGGCTCAGCTCTCCCCTCCGCTGGCTAGAATGCTAGACTGCGGGTAGCCAGCGGGAGGAGAGAAGAGCACTGACCCTATATTCTGTTCCCTTTAAGCTCTGTGTCCTTGAGTGAATCCTCATTCCTCTCTGGGTCTTGACCATTTTGACCTCATTCCTCTCTGGGTCTTGACCATTTTTAAAATGGGGTGCTCCACTAGAACCATGATAAAAAAAAGTATTAAGGTAACAGAATAATGTGACCCCCCCCCCATCTTTCTGAGCAGTCCATAATACAAGGTGTTAGGAATGGAGTTTCTCCCCCTGAAAATTCGGACTGTGGGGGATAGCAGGGAGGCCGCCCTTGCCCATCTCTGGGTCCCCCGTGTCCCGACAGAGCTCCAGCCCAGGGCCCAACCCCCTTCCCCCACTCCCTCCATCCCGTCCCTTTCTTCTAGTGCAGAGAGAGCAGTTCCCCACAGCCTCTCAGGGTGGCAGGTGCAGGGGACCAGCTCCTGTGGCTCCGCTGGGGCTCCGCTGGGGCTCCCCTGGCCTCTGACCTGCCCGCCCTGCTCCCCAGGGCCCCGCCTCCCGCCAAGAAGAAGGTGGACCTGGAGCAGGTGTGGCAGCTTCTGATGACGGCCGACCGCAAGGACTACGAGCGCATCTGCCTGAAGTACGGCATCGTGGACTACCGCGGCATGCTGCGCAAGCTCAGGGAGATGCGGAAGGAGCAGGAGGACAAGATGGCGCAGGTACTTCCGCCCGGCCGCCGCCTCGCGGGCGCCCCCACCCGGAGCTGGGCCCCACGCAGGGTTGGCCCGCAGCCGGCCCCCAGGGCCACGTGTGGCTAGGACCCAGGCCTCCAGTCAACGTTCTGGCTTCAAAATCTGGCTCAGATACTAAAATCCGGGGCATTGGGAAAGTTAGGGCCTCCATGTCTTGATTTCCTTATCTGCCAAATGGGTGTTTTAGTTGTACCTGCCCCTTAGGATCAGGGAGAGGATGAACTAGACAATGTAATTAAAGCATTTAACTGTGCTTTAATTACTTAATAGTGCCTCACACCTGGCAAGGGCTTCCTGTCCGCTGTCATCCTCCCCAGACTCTGGATGCCTATCTTATTTCTAAAGGCTTTCAGTGGAGGGGATTTCAGCATTATGGGCTTGTCCCAGTGTCTTATAGACTGTATAGAAATTCTTTCCTGGATCTAACCTAACTATAGTATTAGTCTAATTCATCTTCTGGAAATGCAAAACAACTAGTTTTCACCATCCTGAAAATAGTATTTTATCACCTTGAAGGTGGTTCATCAAATATCCTGAGACTTAGTTTTCTGTCCTCTAAGCTTTCTCATTGACCCTAACACAGGGCTTTGCCCATAGTAGGTGCTCAACTAATTTTTATTGCCTGGAATAGCAGATGAACAGAAATGCCCTACCATGTTCTCAGAAAACCTGGACGCCTGGGGTCCTTTCTCACTTTGCTTCCTGACCTGATATCTCTCATCTTGGAAAATTTCTTCCCATCTGTAAAATGGGCAAATGCATGCTTGAGTGAAACACTGTGGAGGGGGGGCTGGGTCCAAGTGTGTGGAGTGCCCCAAAGAGAGAGCTCAGAGAAATCCCTTGGTATGTTTGTCTTTCCTAGTACGTTAACACCGTCTCCAACTTAAGACACATCAGGGTCAGCAAGGAGGGGGTCGCAACATTTGATCTGGAGCTGGATCTCAAGGATCCTGGGAGCAAGGTTTACCTGTATAAGGTGAGGCCGGAGGAGTCTTTGAGCGGGTAGGGATCTGACAGGGAGGCTGCTGGTCCTCGGGGGAGGAGCTATGGGTCCCTCGGATTCCCCTCTGGGAGCAACTCAAGCGCACAGGCACAGACGGTGAGCCTTGCCTCCCCTGGAGTTCCTGATTGGAGGGAAGTCAAACTGTGGTGTGGACATTTCACAGACTCCTCTTACTCTCACTGAGCAAACTGGTTCCCTAGCCAGGGCACCAGGATTCTTAGATTTTAAGGATTCTAAGAAAGTATACCCCTACCCCCCTGCATCTGTTTCTTGGCTCTAGCTGGTCCTGCTCCCTGTCACCGTCTTCCCTTGTATCCATACAGCTAATTCCCTCACCCACAACCAGATGTCCCCTGACCACCCTGTCTGACACTGCTGTGTCCCCCCCTGCCCCACCCTGCATCCCTGAATCCATATCCTCCTCTCTCTTTTTTCCCTACTTCTATCTCTTTCTAATATAGGTTATATGATCTGCTTATGATATATGTTATTTGTGTCCTTCCTAGAATTTTAGCTCCCTGGGGGGCAGGAATCTTTGTTTTATTCACTGTTGTGCCCCAAGTACTTAACCCAGGGCCTGGCACACAGTAGGAAACCGAAGGTGAGCTATTGTTAATATCTGGCAAGTGACAAATATATCTAGGCTTTAGCTAAAGGGGGCATGTGCATGGATTACTGGTTTTGTGGAGCTCCGAAAATACCTGATGGCTCTCTTGTTCCCCTCTGAGAATGAATGTGTCTCAGGTGTCTCTCTCAGGACACTTGCCAATTATTCACTTCATGGTCATAGTCAGGGACCACCCTCCCCTCCCTGTTTTCAAAGCCTCTGAGCCCTGCTCTCCACCCCTGTCCCTGCCCCCTTCCCCATCTCCTCTGTGGTTGCAGCAATGTTGTCTGGTGCCAGGGGCCAGTGGGAGAAAACTACCCAAAGGGGGTCGGGGCAGGAGGTGCTGGGGACCCACGGAGGCTCTGAGCCTCCCTCTTCCTTTCTCTGCCTCAGGATGGTGAGATGGTCCCCTACAGCCTTGACAACCATACCAAGCACTGTCTGCGGCGGCTGGGGAAGCGCTATCAGTTCCAGGTCCGGGACCTGCAAGCTGAGGATGCCGGCATTTACCAGGTCAAGGTGGAGGATGCCGAAATCTTCTCCACGGAACTGGATGCCAGCGGTGGGTGGTGTTCCCCCTGCTGTTGCCTTGCCTCTGTTAGGAGGAGCCCATGTTGGTGCCATGGCTGGGGATTGGAGGGGCGGAGAGTGGAAATAAATGTGCCTGCCTCTTGCCTTGCAAAGACTGTGAGGGAGCAGAATGCACACCCACGTGGTTACACTGAAATGATATCTGCTTTCCAGAGGTCTGGGTCCGAGGTCTATGTTCTCTTGGTGGTGAGCTGGGCCCTCCTGGGTTCCAGCCGCAGACGTAGTGTCTGTGCCGTGGCCCTGCTTACAGACGTTCTGCAGCAGAGATTCAATCTCCAGATTCGATCCAGACGAATTTCACAGGCTCTAGCCACAGCCCCACTCTTTTCTGCTGCAGACTCCCCCTCCCACACTCCCCAGTAAGAAGCCCCACCCAGGTGCAGCACCCTTGTGCCCTGTACAGACGTCTTCCTTCCCTGCCTTCTGTGCCTCCTCCCCACCTGGGAACTGTCCCGTCCTCTCTCATCACACTCTGTCCCATCCCCTCGAGTAGCTGTGTATGCATCACCACCCCCCCAGACCCCCCCTTGGAGTACTTTAAAGTTCCAGAGACCTCCTGGGAGCAGGAGAGACCTGGAAAGGAAAACTGTGGGCAGGCAGAACATAAAGAACATGGTTCTAAATCAATGTTAAGGAAGAAAGAGGGCATGAGATCTCCAGCAGGCCTGGTACTCCTGGACAGGGCTTTGAAAAGCTGAGAAATGGCATGGCATAGGGGAAGGGGAGAGGGACTTTGGTTTCAGCTGGACCTGGGTGTGAATTCTGCCTGGGCTGCCTCTTAGTTGGGTAAGACTTGGTTTCCTTACTTGTAAAAAGGAAATAATAATACCTATCTGGGAGGTGGTCCTAGGATTCATAAGAGACCATGACCATCAGCATATTGGTTTTCTTCATATACCCATCTTACCCCCAGACATAATCTCTGGATTTAGGATCATGGAATTCCAGAGCTGAAAACGGTCTTACAGTTTGTAACCTCGTTATAAGCCCTCATTTTATGTTGGGAACTGTCACCTGGGGTAAGGAGGTGACCTACCCCAGCTGACACAGGAGGTCTGTGACTGAGCTGGTCTAAACCTGGGCTCCTGAGCTCCTGGCCGTGCTGTCAGGTCACACTGGGTTAGGCCGCCAAGCTAATGTCCCCATTCCTGCTTCCCCGACAGCCATCCCCTCCAGAGTGGTGGTCCCGCTGGTTGAGGCTCACTGTGAAGAGCAGGGCGATGCTGTCTTCGAGTGTGTTCTCTCCAGCCCCTGCCCCCACGCCGCCTGGAATTTCCGGCACCGGCCCCTCCAAACCAGCGACAAATACGAAGTGTTTGTGTCCCCTGATGGGCTGACCCACCGGCTGGTGGTCAGGGGGGCCCATTTGTCAGACATGGGCCCTTACTCACTGGGCACTGGATTCCACAGCTCTACTGCCTGGCTGGTCGTTGGAGGTGAGTGGTTCATACCTCTGTCTTTCTCTCTCTACCAAGACAAGAGTCTGGGGCTGAGAAGGGCATGGAAAAGGCCAGGGCCAGGGGCTTCCTTTGGTCAGTCATTTGCTTTTGATGATTCCTTCGGTCTCTGAGAATGAAGACAGCTCCTGAGATCTATTCCTGACCCACTGCAATGACGGCCCTTCCTGGGCAGCCCGGTCCTCTTCCACTGTCTGGGCCCCGTGTGCCTCTAGGAATGCTTCTGGGGACACAGATCCAAGGTGGCCTGAGGGTCCTGGCTAGGGCTTGGCTCCGATCCAGTATGGATGAGAACCTGGGTCAGGCCAAAGGACACCCTTAAATCCCCTACAGATATGGATTCAAGGTGATCCTAGGAAACTGTAAAGTAGGCATTTTTAAGGCAGATGGTGAGCAAATAGCTCTTTTAAAAATCACACAACTGTTCGTGGCAGTTTGATAAGCAGGTGAGTTTTGGGTTCTGTATTTTCCCAAAAGTCCTTATGGACCATATAGCAGGGCACGGTGGTTTGTGGGCACAGGGCTGGGGGAGGTGGCAATAGGACTCATCTATCAGGAAGCTGGCATACCCTGGCTTCCTTCTGAGATGGTCAGCTTTTTCTCTGCTGGGGAAACTGAGAGGCAAAGCAGTTGAGGTTAGACAGGTGCCTTGGACTAATTTAACAGGTCTTTTCTTTTGTCTCTCAATGGGGGCATTGACCTCTTCTCAAAGCAGGGAAAGAGAAAAGCCTTCTGACTGCAAGTGCTGGCCGTCAGCAGCAAGCTCAAGGAGCCCAGACCTCAGAAGCAGAAGATTCCAGGAGCATCAGTGGCAAGGGAGGGAAACCCAGAAAGCAGGGCCTGCTGGAGGGCTCCCTTAATGGGGCCAGGCCTGCTTCTGGGCTCCAGCTCACAGCTGACCTAGAGACAGGTGGCCTTGGTGGGCATGGCTACTCCCTGGTAGGGAGTGATGGGGCAGCTGGCTTAGCCTGGGACCCTGGGCACGCAGGAAAGGGCTTTCTGGAAGGAGAGGGAGGCACAGTCACTGCCCTTAGGGAAAATCAACTCCACAGAGAGGGTGGCTGGAGCAGAAGCCTTCCAGGGAGCCCCTATGCACAGGGAGAGGGCCTAGAATCAGGTTTGGGTCTCATGGAAGTTCAACAGCAAGATCATGGCACAGGCAGTGATGGGGACAAATGCCATAGGACAGTAGGAGGCTGGGAGGCTGAGTCCAAGTACCCTCAGGTGGGAGGACTGGGGAGCAGCAGGGAAGGAGAGGAGTACAGAGAGGACCACAGGAGTCCTCTGGACAGGCATAACCAGGAACAACTCTTCAGTGCTTATTTGGGACCTGGGAGAGGAAAGACAGCCCTGAAGGGATCCCAGTCTGGTCCTATGGACTCTTGGTCAGAAGGAGGAGTGATGGAAGAGATTTTGCAGGGGGAAAACTTGGGTGAGGTGGAGGGAGGGGATGATTTGAGCAGGGAAAGACAGAGAGGAGCCACAAGGGCAGTGTGGGGCTGGGAGACTGGCCTGGGGGAAGCTGGAGACAGCAGTGGGGCAGGTGGTCCTGGGGCCCAGGAGAATCCTGGAGAACGAGCTTCTAGCTCCAAGACAGGCATAGGCCCTGAGTCCTGGGGCTCTCAGAGAGGCAGAGATGCTGATGATGGGGAAGAAGAGGGCTGCTGGGGGCCAGGGGAGTCTCGAGGGCAGATACCTAAAGGAAAGAACTCCCAGGAACCATCAATATCTGGTAGCAGAAGTTTCCTCCTGGGAAGAGGGGGGCCTGAGGCCAAAGCTGAGAGGTCACTACAGACAGCTGGTCAAGGCCCAGGGAAGTCTGTGGGTGGGGGAAAGGGCTACAAAACCAGCCCCACAGGCCCAGGAGGTCCCAGGGGCTGGGAGAAGGGCCTACAGGGGCCCAGGGGAAGGGAGAGCCAGAAGACAGTAGGGGACTTGGGTGAGTCAGGGGATGGCTCTGGAAGCTTCCAGTGTTCCCAAGGCTGGCCAGCAGGTCAGTGGGGGGCAGAGGATGCTGGCAGAATAGAGTCTGAGAGCACAGATCCTTGGGATGACACAGAGTCCAGCCTCAGCAAAACTGGGGCCCACCACAGACCTGGACTTTTGGGGTCTGGGGATGGGGAAAGTGGTGTGGGTGGTACCCAGGGGTCTGGACTGATGGGGTCTGGTCAGGGGGTGGATGCCAGAAGCCACAGGCTAATTGGGTCTCCAAGCCTGGGTGCTCAGGGTTCTGGGAAGACACTAGGAGACACCGGTGGATTAAAAGGTCCAGGGACAATAGGCTCTGAACCAGATTTCTGGAATGGGTCATGGAACTCCAGAGGAAAAGGACCCAGAGGTAAGACAGGCTACAAGGATGGCTTAGGAGGTCCAGGGAGGATGGAATCTAGGTATGGCGATGGCACAGGGTACGCTAGAGGAGTAGGTCCTGAAACTGGGGCTGGCTATAGCGACGGCTCAGCAGTGTCAGGAGAAATGGGATTCGGTTATGGCACTGGTTGCAGAGTGGCCTCTGGGGCATCTGGCGGAACAGAGTTTGAGAAAGGGGATGGTTTTACGCATGGCTCAGGTGTGCCTGGCGGAATGTGGTCTGGAAACGGAGATAATGATGGTCCTGCAATATGGCGGTCTGGGAGAATTGCTAATCTCAAGAATGGCTCAGGTGGCCATGATAGAGGGCCCAGCGATGAAGCCAGGATGCCTCCGGAGGCCAGGGATGCATCCAAAGCCCAGGGGGATGCTGGCCCTGGGGGAAGGCATCATTCCAGCCGTGGCCTAGGGAGCCCTGGGACAGTGGGGTCTGTGGGGAGAGGTGACCTCGGGGCCTCGGCAACTATGGAGGCTGTTGGGGAAGGACATGCAGAAGCAGAACCAGGGGTCTCTGGAAGAATAAGGCCTTGGGGTCAGACTGGAGACTACGGGGACTTCAGAGCCTCAGGGGCTCTGGGGGCCTTTGGAGAAGGAGGCCATGAAGAGGGCCCTGGGGAAGCCATGGAGCCGAGGTATCTGAAGGCAGGTGACAAAGTGAATGATGGGGTTGGGACCAGGGGCCTTGGTGCTAGGGTCCCTGGAGCTGGAGCTGGTCATTGGGACGATACCAAGGTCCCCGAGGCGCTGGCTCCTCAACCTGGAGTCAGTTCTGAGAGCCAAGGAGCTTATGGGCCTGGTGGCGTGCCTGGTCATGGGGGTGGATCAGGAATTCCAGGGTCTCAGCAAATTGGAAGCAGAACAGCTTATAGAGGAAGGTCAAAGGGTCTTGGGTCTGGGGGAATGGGGTCAGGGGGTGAGGCAGATTATAAGGATGGTATTGGGGTTTCTGGGGAGATGGGGTCAGTAAATGAGGCAGACTATAGGAAAGATTCAGGGACTCCTGAGGGAATGGGTTCATTGGGTAAGGCAGATCATAGGGATGATTTAGGGGGCTCTGGGAGAATGGGGATGAGGGGTGAGGCAGGTTATGGGGATGGCTTGGGGGGTTCTGGAAGAATAAGGGCAGGGGGTGAGGCACGTTATAGGCATAGCTTGGGGGATTCTGGGAGAATTGGGTCAAGGAGTGAGGCAGGTTATAAGGATGGCTTGGAGGGTTCTGGGAGAATGGGGATGGGGGGTGAGGCAGGTTATAAGGATGGTTTGGGGGGTTCTGGGAGAATGGGGATAGGGGGTGAGGCAGGGTATGGGGATGGCTTAGGAGGTCCTGGAAAAATGGGGTCAGGGGCTGGGGAAGGTTATAGGGATGGCTTAGGAGGTCCTGGGAGAATTGGGTCAGGGGGTGAGACAGGTTATAAGGC
>NW_022631057.1:7969628-8025358 GCF_010015895.1 Lontra canadensis
GGCTTAGGAGGTCCTGGGAGAATTGGGTCAGGTGGTGAGGCAGGTTATGGGAATAGCTTGGGGGATTCTGGGAAAATTGGATCAAAGTGTGAGATAGGTTATAAGGATGGTTTGGGGGGTTCCAAGAGAATAGGGGAAGGGGGTGAAGAAAGTTATGGTGATGGCTTGAGAGACTCTGGGAGAATTGGGTCAAAGGATGACGCAGGTTATAGGGATGGTTTGGGGGGTTCTGGGAGAATGGAGATGGGGGGTGAAGCTGGTTATGGGGATGGCTTAGGGGAATCTGGGAGAATGGGGATGGGGGGTGGGACAGCTTATAAGAATGGCTTAATGGGTTCTGGGAGAATGGGGGCAGGGGGTGAGGAACATTATAAGGATGGCTTGGGGATTTCTGGAAGAATTGGATCAGGGGATGAGGTAGGTTATGGCGATGGTCTGGGGCATTCTGGGAGAATGGGAACAGAGGATGAGGCAGGTCATGGGGATGGCTTAGGGGATCCTGGGAGAAGTGGGTCAAAGGGTGAGAAAGGCTATGGGGACAGCTTGGAAGGTTCTGGTAGAATTGGGTCAAGGGGTGAGGCACATTTTAAGGATGGTTTGGGGGGTTCTGGCAGAATGGGGATGGGGGGTGAGGCAGGTGATGTGGATGGCTTGGGAGGTTCTGAGAAAATGGGGCCAGGAGGTACAGGTTATCGGGATGGCTTGGGAGGTCCTAGAAGAGTTGGGTCAGGGGGTGAGGCAGGTTATAAGGATGGTTTGGGGGGTTCTGGAAGAATGGGGATAGAGGGTGAGGCAGGTTATGGAGATGGCTTGGTAGAGTCTGGAAGAATTGGGTCAGGGGGTGATGCAGGTTATAAGGATGGTTTGGGGGGTTCTGAGAGAATGGGGGCAGGGAGTAAAGCAGGTTATGGGGCTGGCTTGGGGGAGTCTGAGAGAATTGGGCCAAGAGGTGACAAAGGTTATAAAGATGGTTTGGGGGTTTCTGGGAGACTTGGGTCAGGGGGAGAGGCAGGTTATAAGGATGGTTTGGGGGTTTCTGGGAGACTTGGGTCAGGGGGAGAGGCAGGTTATAAGGATGGTTTGGGGAGTTCTGGGAGACTTGGGTCAGGTGGAGAGGCAGGTTATAAGGATGGTTTGGGGAGTTCTGGGAGACTCAGGTCAGGAGATGAAGCAGGCCGTAGGGATGGTTTGGGGGCTGCTAGGGGACTGGGGTCAGGAAGTAAGGCAGATTATAGGGGAGGCTCAGGAGGATCTGGAGAAATGGGGTCAGAAGGTGAGGTGGGCTACAGAGATGCTTCAGGGAAGTTCAGAGTAACGGGCACACAGGCTGGAGTGGGATATGAAGGTGGACCCAGGAGCCAAGAAATCATAGAGCATGCTCCAGGCCAAGAAGGGGCTGGTCGGCGTCAAGACCCACGGTTCCTAGATAGCAAAGTTTCAGGTGTTGGAAGGGGCAGGTCTACTGGTTCAGAGGACTCAGGCATCCTGGATAAGGGGAATTTCACTGATAGGGAGAAGAGTCTCACCCAAAAACCTGGGGATTTAGGGCCTCGGGGAGCCTGGAATCGTCTAGATGGTCCCTTGGGTGGAAAAGACTCTATGGACAGATCAGGGGGTATCCAGGGCCTGGGCTTTCAGCTAGACAAAGGGCAAAGAGGAGAAAGAGGGTCCCTGGGATATCAGGGGCCCCTGGGGGCTGAGAATGACAGACCCCAAGGTCCAGGGACCCTAAAGGAGTATGAGAGATGGGGAGCAGAAGAGTCTGGAGGGTCAGACAGAAGGCCTGGCCAGTTCAGCAGTTCTCAAAGATGGTTGGGGGTGGAGGCTGGAACAGCAAAGGGAAGGGGAACAGACAAGGTCAGAGCCTCGGGGCAGCCACTGGGAGGAGAGGACCGAGAGAGCAGAAGGGTGACTCTGCACAAAGACCAGAGTTGGGAGCCACTGAGTCATCTCGGTAGCAGGAGAGGTGGCCTGGAGGGCAGGTCAGACATCTGTGGTCAGGGGAGGGACGCCACCCAGAGTCCCAGATCCAGACACAAACCTGGCACTGACGGTTTCTCCAAGGAGGCCCAAGGTAGGTATTTCTCACGGGAATGGCTCTGGTGGGGTAGAGCCCAGGGGGACAGGGATGACTGCGTCAGTCTCACTTCTGCCTCCAGCCCCAGGAGATTGTCCCTGCCAGTGCCCCCCGTTTTCAGGGATCTCTTTCCATCCAGGAAAACCCCTTCCTCCTTATGCAGGTGGACCCCAGACCGCATGGGGCCGAGAGGTCTCGGGGTCTCTGTCTTAACAGTCTACGTCCAAAGACCTGGAGCTGTTGAAATACACCTTGTGGGTTACTCAGACTTCCTGTCTGCGTACTCGAGGGGGACCCTTTGTCCACCTCACACCCCAGGTCCCCCACACCACCCTAGGTCCTGTGGAGAAAAATGGAAGCTTTGGTTTGGCTGGCACGGGCTCAGCCCAGTTGGCAGGACACGGTGGCCTCCCAGAGCTCAGTGTAGGCAACGGTCTGGGAGGCTGGGCGTTGGCGGAAATCCCTGGGTGACCAGCTCCCGACTCCCTCTTGTCTCTCCAGGCCCCAGGGACTACTTCTCCCAGGGCCTGGCTGACACAGAAGTGCAGCAGGGAGAGGCTGCTGTGCTCTCCTGTACCCTCACCCGCGACCTGGGCCCCGGTGCCTGGTTTAAAGATGGAGTCAAGGTACTGCCCCCCATGCTTTACTGACAGTTTATTGGGGGGGGGTGAAGCAGTAAAGAATAGAGGGTAGAGACTTTGCAAGAAAGATTTTTTATTCTTTTTTAAAGATTTTATTTGAGAGAGTGAGAGCGCACAAGCCGGGGAGGCGGGGAGGGACAGAGGAAGAAGCAGACTCCCCACGGAGGCTGAGCAGGGAGCGCAGGGTTGGGCTCGATCCCAGGACCCCGGGATTGTGACCTGAGCCAAAGGCAGATGCTTAACCGACTGAGCCACCCAGGCGCCCCAAGATTTTTCATTCTTCATATTACTAGAGCACCTATCCTGTGATTTGTCTAAATAGCCAGCATGTTGATGTTTTTAAAATAAAACCTGATTTTTAGGTAGATGTGTACCCTCTTCACTTCCCCCTGGACACACCCCTTCCTCTCCCAGATGCCTCCTCCTCATCTAAAATGCCTGTTGTGTCCCAACACCTCTTGAATTCCACTGTCCTTCAAGGTGTGGTACAAACGCCACCTCAATCCAGCCAGACAGGACCTCTCCTCTCTCAGAACAGCTCTTCTGTCCTATAGCCCTTCTGTCCTCTGCCACGGCTGTCCTCTCAGGAGGACCGACGATATCACGGTGCTCTAGGGCGCGGGCCTTGGCGCCCACTAGACCAGGCTTCAAATCCCAGCTCCGCCTCTTACCTCTGGTTTCACCTATAAGATGGGGCCAATAATAATACTGACATAAGGTCGTTGCAACATTAAATGAGGGCTGAGCTTGGAGGGCACTAGTGTGCACCTGGGGCGTGCAAGGGTTTCCTGGACGCCACTGTTACTACAGTTCCTACACTGCATTAGTAAGGGGCCCTGCTCCCCCCCCCCCCCGCCTGGGGGAGCTGGGCAGGATGGGGATGATGGTCTCTTCTACGGCCCTTGTTCGCAGCTCAGCGCCCAGGATGGAGTCGTCTTTGAGCAAGATGGTCTCGTGCACAAGCTCCTCATTGCCCACGTGCAGGGGACCCAGGCTGGGAGGTACACCTTTGTAGCCGGCAACCAGCAGAGCGAGGCCACCCTGAGTGTCCACGGTGAGGCTCAGCCCCACCCCCGCCCCTGCTCCACAGGCTCTCTGCTCCAGGGGGTCTGCAGCCAGTGCCTAATCTCATCCTCAGTCTGAGAAAGACTTTCTAAAAAGGCAGCCATATCCTCCCTATTCTTTGTCAGGAAGTCCTTGGGAAGGTCTAGCCCTGGTGCCTCCTGCTGCAGACGAAGCCCACGCATCCCTTCCACAGTCCTCACGGAGGGGGGGGCGGTCTTTATTCTCAGCCTACACTTCCTCCCCCGGGTCCTCTTTCCCCACACCCCCGGTGCACAGCGCCCAGGCTGCCTTTGACTCCCTGGCCCCGTTATATCTCTAGATCGCCCCGTAATCGCTGCTGATGTGACAGAGAAACTGAGAGAGCCTCTGGTGGTCAAGGCTGGGAAGCCGGTGACGGTGAAGATCCCCTTCCAGAGCCGCCTCCCAGTTCAGGCTTCCTGGAAGAAGGACGGGACCGAAGTGGTGGACAGCGGCCGCCGCCAGGGGGCGCAGGTGGCCCTGGGGGAAGGCTTCACGCGGCTGTGCCTCTCCAGCGCCGGCAGGAAGGACGGTGGCCGGTACCGCGTGACACTGAAGAGCGAGGGCGGCTCTGTGCAGGCTGAGCTCACCCTGCAGGTTATAGGTGCCAGCCCCAGCCTTCTCCCCAGCCGAGGCCCGAGCGCTCCCAGGGTTCTGGGGCCTCCCTGCTGGCAGGAGCAGGCCCAGTGTGTGCCCCACAGTCCCGACCCTCATTTGCATGTTCTCTAAGATACAAACCCACTCCACCTTGTCCTCTCTCCCCTCCTCAGACTGGTTAGGAAGAAGACAGGGGTGGTGGCTCTTCTCTGGGAGCTAAGGCACTGGGCCCGGGGTGGGGTGGGGGACCACTGGGGTGGGATGGTGGCCCTCAGCCTTGAGCAGTGCCAGCAAGTTAGGACTGCCCATGGCCAGAGAGCCGAGCAGGTGCCTGTACTGGCCACAGGGATGCATCCCGGTCACCTCTGGGTGTGTGTGTGGGGAGGGGGGATACCTCCAGGTAATACCCGAGGCTCTCTGGGCATTCCACCCTGTAGCGGGCCTATCCGCTGATGAGGGGGGAGGTCTCGTACCTCTCCCCTCCAGCTCCTTTGACTCCCCCTTCTCTTCCTGCCCCTCTCGGTGGGACCCCAGACAAGCCCCAGGCCCCACAAGGTCCCCTGGAGGTAGAGGATCGCCGGGGGGCTGGTGTCTGCCTCCACTGGCGGCCCCCAAAGGACGACGGGGGCCGGGCCTTGGAGCACTACGTGGTGGAGAGGCGGCAAGCCGGCCGGACCGCTTGGCTGAAGGTGGGCGAGCCCCCTGCCGGCAGCACCACCTTTACCGATGCCCACGTGGAGCAGGGCAGGAAATACACCTTCCGGGTGCGAGCTGTGACCTCTGAGGGGGCTGGGGAAGCCTTGGAGTCCACAGAGGTGCTGGTGGCTCCTAAGGGTAAGAGGATGGACCGGGCCTTAGCATTCCCAGAGGGTGGGCAGGGCTGCCCCAGACACTGAGGGATGCAATGGTGGGGGGGCGTCTTGGGGCCCTCGTAGAGAGCACTGTGGAGACTCCTCACGTAGGTTCACTTGGGATTTGGCAGGTGATTAGGAAACAAGGGTCATGGGGTCTTCTCCCAGCCAGGGCTCTCCAGGAGTTGGGGTGGACACGCAGAGCGCACTTTCTCAGGAACCTGGGTGAGGCAGACACCATCCTCCATCAGATGCACTCCCTCTGAAGCATCTGTCAGGAGACCTGAGGCTGAGGGGCCTCCGGGCTGCCTCTAAGGCTCCTAGGCCACAGCCAGAACAGTGTCCTAGGGCAGGCTGGCTCAGCACCCCTGACACCGCCTGGGAAAGAACAGTGTGGCCTGCTCCCAGGTGTCCCACTTGCTGTCCCCCAGGACCTTGCTGTGAACTGGCACCTTTCCTTGGCCTCTGGGGCTGACCTGCACCTTCTCTCCCTACCCCCCGACCAGCTCTCCCTGGGCCCCCTTCAAGCCCAGCCATCCAGTCGGCCTCCAGCCAGGGCATCACGCTGACGTGGACAGCACCTCGGGGCCCTGGCAGTGCCCATATCCTGGGCTACCTGATTGAGAAGCGCAAGAGGGGAAGCAGCGCCTGGACAGCAGTGAATGCCCAGCCCGTGCCTGGTGAGTGGGCCTGAAGGGACACTCTGCATTATCCTGGCCTCCACAGCTTCCCTGCATGACCTCCTGGCTCCAGGGCCCTGTGCCACCAGCTTGCCAGTCCCTTTAGTACAGCAGGTCTCACTTGGGGAGGTTTCACCCCTTGGGGGCATTTGGCAATTGTCTGGCAATTTGGGGTTGTCATAACTGAAGTGCGGGAAGCTGTGGGGTAGCACTAGTGTGAAGAGGTCAGAGATGCTGCTAGACACCCTGCAGTTCACAGGGCCACGCCCCTGTACCATTCCCATGTCCCCAAACACAGAATTATCTGGCTACAAATGCCAATATGGCTAAGGTTAGGAAACCCTGTTTTAACAGAAGTTTCAGGACAGAAGCCAGAGCTGGAGCTATTAGCCCTGACCCGTCTCCTTCTGGCCTTGACCTCGGGCAGTGTGCTCTTTTCTCTGGATCTTACCTTTCTCATCCATAAGATGAGAAGACGTGTTCCCTGTCCTACTCACTTCCCTACAGTTTCCAGGAAACTGCTTTCTGAGATCAGAAAGAACTCAGAAACATCCAAGCCAACGTTTGCAGGAGAAAGAACAGATCCCAAGCCCCGAGCATCTTGTCAAGAGACCGGGTTTCTAGCCAGGGCTGTGTCACTTAGGACCTCAGGATCCTCATCTCTGCAAAGAGGGTGGTGAACTAAGGGCACTCTTCCAACTTCACTCTCCTAGTCATTCTGTCTTATTTATAAATCTATATAGTTTTGTAACAACCTTTAGAAGTCTGCAAGGCAGAGAGAACCAGAGAGATTAAGGCACTTGTCCAAGACCACCCAGCAAGTTAGTGGCAGAACCAGACAGGGAATGAGGCCTCTCACACTCTGAGCATTGCTCTTTTTACCTTGGAGACCTCCGAGTCACCCCTAGCCAGCTGGCTGGAGAGGAAGAATGTGTCGGGGCCCTAGGCTTGGTCTTTTTCAGAGCTTGGAGGCACGAGGCCATCTGTGTGCCCATGGCCTGGTCCTGTCACAGGCCAACAAACGTGGGGTGGGCTTTTCACAGAGAGGAGGTGGACCGTGGCAGATGTGCGACAGGGCTGTCAATATGAGTTTCGGGTCACAGCTGTGTCTCCCTCTGGCCCCGGAGAGCCTGGGCCTCCATCGGATGCCGTCTTTGCTCGGGACCCCATGAGTAAGTAGAACACCAGCCCAGGTTGGGTGGGGGTAGTGACGAGCAGGGGATAGCTCTGGAGCCCGTGGGACAAGACAGGGGCTATAAGAAGGTCAGGGTTGGTCCTGAAGGCCATGGTCAGGAAGGCTGGAAGACAAAGGTCAAAGGGCCTCTGGAGTAAGGTGTATTTTAGGGGCCCTGGAGGATTGAGATCAAACAGGCACAGAGGCCAGGCAGTGGGGATTAGAAGATCTCTTCCCAAGATCACTTAACTCACTCTTCAGCCTCTGGGCAGGTCAGGCCCACCTATTCTCATCCCATAAACGTCCACCCACCCCAGTGAGGGCTTGTCATCACCATGGGGCAGGCGGGAGGTCACCATGGAACCTCATTCCTAACTATCCAGCAGATCTTTGTTCATTGCCTTTAATCACAATGGCTGACATTGTGCCAGGAACTAGGTAAAAAATGATGGCCTCTGCTTCCGGTCTAGAACTGCATTTCCCTCTCTGTGATTTCAGACATCCAGCAAAGACAGATGTCAATAGACATGCTGAGAACAATGTAAACAGCCAAAAAAATCTGTGATCAAAGATGTTTCTAACACGTAGCCTGTGATATTCCCAAGACCTGCACGAAAGGGACCTGTCCTACTTTGAGCCACATTTTCCAAATTTGAGTAGAGAATACCTTCTTCACAAAACCCCCTTCAAAAACCTCATTCCGAGGCATAGGGCTTAGGAAATGCTGCTCTGTAGGCTTCATGAGCCCTATGAGCCAGCTAGTGACAAGCCATCAAGGCAGTAGCACATTTCTGGCACTTGCCGGACTGGCCACATGGTCACCTTGAGAGCACCTTTGTATCCCTACAGGGCCTGGTGCACGGTACGGGTCTGGGCTGTTAGAATGAATCCAGAAAAAAAAAAAAAATAGAACATTGTACAAGTTTAACAGATCGAATGGTGTCTAAGTTTTAGTCCTAAAAAGGGCAGAGTGTGGAATGCAGAGGGGAAAGCAGACCCATGCATTTTACTCCTGGCAAGGGGATCCACCCCATCCTAGTTTATCTGCCTCTCTCCCTCTGATCACTGATAGGGAGTGGGGACAGCAAGCCGCCAGAGCAGTGACTACAGCAGCCGCCCGGATCACGACCGTTCCTAGGCCCTCGCTGCTGAGTATGATCACCGACCGGCAGCCTGACCCGGGGGCTTGTTAGGAATGCAGAGTCTCAGGCCCCACCCAGGCCTTCTGTATTAGGATCTGTAGTCTTAATCAAATCTCCCAGTGGCTTATAAACAAATTAAACTTAAGAGAAGCACTATCCTAGCCCAGATTTAGAAACACCTGGGCAGCTCTTAAAAACTCCAGCTGCCTGGGCTGCACCCCAGCCACGCCTCTGGGCATGGGACCTGGGCACCAGGGTCTTCAAGGCTTCCCACAAGAGTCCACTGTGCAACCAGCTTGAGTAGACGGCTCTGCAATGGACAAAGCCCTTTACACACATCATACCTTTGTTCCAAAACCCCTGTGGCTGGGTAGGGCCTGTGTTATTTTCCTTCCCACTTAACAGGTAAAAAATAAGAAGGGACTGAGTGCCCACAAGGCAGTCCTGACGAACTTAGAGCTCAGAATCAAAAGATTCAGAATTCTAGTCTTCAGGGATCATAGAGCCCAGGGAGTCATCAACTAATATGCCAGATTTCAGGAATTACTGAAGGGTGGTTAGGGGAAGTGGGCTAACAGGTGGGTGAAGAAATTCCCAGCCCCCCACAGGAAAACTAATGAACAGCCACATGGAGTGGCCTTCCTCAAGAGAGGGTGCCGGAATTCCTGATCTTCCCTCGGTGCCCGGCCAGGACCCCCCGGGCCTGTGCGGGACCTCCAAGTCACAGACACATCGCACACTAGCATCACCTTGAGCTGGGCCCAGCCAGACACACAGGACGGGGATACAGCCCAGGGCTATGTGGTGGAGCTTCGTGGCTCAGACAGTCTGCAGTGGAGCCCCTGCCACGAGGGCACCGTGCCAGTCACCACCTTCACTGCCAAAGGGCTTCGGCCCCAAGAGAGCTACTTCGTGAGGGTGACAGCTGTCAACGATGGAGGCCGTGGCCAGCCCACCTCCCTGGACACGTTAGTGCAAGTCATGCCCGTTGCTGGTGAGTGCCATCGCCTCCCGCTTCCCAAAGGCCCTTCCTGAGCGGGACCTCTGAGCAGCGGCCAGGATCCTCTTCCTGGTTTAATGATGTGCCCTTGATCGAGCACCTGTTAGGAGCCAGGCACTGGATGAGGCAGGCCCATTCAGAAATGTTTTCTCATTACAACTCCTAAAAATCCTAGAGGGTTAGTGATATTTACCCCCAAGTTGCAAATAAGGAAGCTGAGGTCAAAGGGCTTTGCCCTGGGTCATGCCACCCGTATGTGTGGAGGGGCCCAAGTGTGGAGGGAGGTAACAAGCCATCTTGTGTGTTCCAGTCCGTCCCAAGTTCCTGATGGACTCCAGCAGACGGGACTCGCTGATGGTCAGAGCTGGGGAGACCATTCGTATGCCTGTCTCCTTTGAAGTGAGTATAGCTAATGGGGAGTGGGGAGAGGGGCCCAGAGTGGCCAAGGGAGCCAGAGTCAGCCCTGTAATTCTCTTTCACCTCCCCCCCCCTTTTGGTCCCCGACTGGTGGCCCAGTCTTGTGCTGGAAATCAAGCCAGAGTGAGGCTGGAAGAGAGTCCTCCTTGAAGACAGGATCCACACCAGGCCACTGGGTGGCCATTCGGCGCTCATCTACACCTCCCTCTAGTGGTCACTTCTGTTACTGCGCCTCTAAGCTATGACGCCCCCTTTCCTCTCTCCTCAGTATGGGAATTCAGTGCGGCTGCAGCACGGACAGTCCGTTCTGACTTTACAAAGTCCTGAGTATGAGTACGGTACAGGCACATGAACTGCGTTTGACTCGGGATGGTCCTCCACCAACACCACCTTCCCTGTGGGATAGTAGAGCCGTAGAGTGTGGGGGCTGGAATCACAGAGGGCCTGGGGTCAGATTCTAGCATCATTACTTACTAGCTGTTTGACTTCGGACAACTCTCTTAACCTCTCTGTGTTCCAGCTTCCTCATCTGTCAGATGGGGATAACAGTAACTTCCCTCCAAGGATTTTTCTGAGGATTCAAGGAATTAATACACTGAAAGCACATAAGTAGTGCTTGACATAGGCAAGAACCCAGTTGTGTTATCTAGTACTAATTGTTGTTGTTGTTGTTACTGTTATTAAAATCATCATCTCTGTGGGAACTCATAGGCGGCAGCACCTGATTCAAACCCAGATATAATTCTAAATTACATGTTCTTAACTATTAGACCGTAATATGACGTAATGTGACAAAATATTTCATACATACACTGAGTGTTCCTCAGCCCTGTTCTCTATACTTTCCATGTATTATTAACTCCTTCAATCCTCAGAACACTCCTGTGAGGTAAGTGACTGTCCGCATCCCCGTCTGACTCTGATGCCCAGTGTGACGGTGCCAGAGGCTCTCACGGGGACTTGGCGGTTTGCCTTACTCCCCCTTTCCTGCTTCCTCGCTACCCCACACCCCCTCCCGTACCTCCCTGGATCCCTCTCTCAAGCAGCCTCTCCCTAGGTAGGCATCTCCCACCTCTGTGCTTTTGCTCAGACATTTCTCCCCCGGGAATGCCCTTCTCCCCACTTATACCTTAGGCCCAGCTTCAATGCCATCCCTCCCACGAAATGTCCCCCCTTTACTGTTCTTTCCTCTCATTTCCCAGGCCGTCCCCATGCCTGAGGTGACCTGGCTGAAGGACGGCTTGCCCTTGCTTAAAAGTAATGTGACCTCCACCAAGGAGGGCCTCACTCAGCTTCTGATTCCTGTGGCCAGCCTCTCAGACAGTGGCGTCTACACCGTGCTGCTGAGGAGCCTGCAGGGCACAGAGGCTCTCTACCGCTTCTCCCTCAGGGTGGCAGGTGAGGCCGGCCCCGGGCACGGGCTCCTGACACCAGCTTGCTACTCACCAAGGCGTGGAGCTCTCCAGCTGTCCTGGTCACATGTCTCAGCTATTCTCCCAAACCTGGGTACACAGGGGACGACACCACCAGCCCTTCCTGAGAGCAGGAGGAAAGGAAGGAAGAAAGGCAGAGGGAGAGTCTGGGGTGGGGCCTGGCGGGGGGGGGGGTTGTCCATTATTCTTCTGCCCCAGACTTAGGGACCGTTAAGCCATGGCCCTTCCCCCATCTGGGACTATCAGTGAGCAGAGACAGTCCTCACCATTACCTCACTTGAAAGAGCCTCGGAAGGACTGTGTGTGGTCCTTGTACAGGAAAACTGTTGCCCTCCCCACGGGGACTCCTGCACAGCCCCTGCTCACCCCGGAGGAGCTTCTGGAACACAGAAACGACCAGTGGCTAACTGGGGCCTCTGCAACTCGGTCTTGTGAAAGCCCCTCCACTGTCCATGTCCTGGGTCATCTTACTTACAAGTCAGAGTGATTTCAAATGAGTCTTGTTGGAGAGGCTTTCCATGCCCTAGAGATCACTGTACACCCCCCAGCGGACCTCTATCTGGCTCCAGCTGCCAACATGGCCAGACTGCATTCCCCAGGACCCCAGAAGACTTGGGGTCCTGGGGGAGGGTCATGAAGAAGCCTGTGGGCATTCTGGGGTGCCCTGCTGGGTCCCCCCCCAAACTCGGCTGCCTTTGCTCTCTCGTGCAGCGTGTCCGAAGGCACCTGGGCCCATCCGCCTGCAGGAGAACGTGCCCGGGACAGTGACGGCCGAGTGGGAACCCTCTCCAGACGAGGCCGGGGGTGTCCCCCTGTACTATGAGGTGCTGACACGCTCCTCGGTGCAAGGGCCCTGGCGCCAGGCGGCTGACCGCGTGCACACCAACCACTTCACCCTCCTGGGCGTGCTCCCTGGCCGCGAGTACCACTTCCGGGTGGTGGCCAAGAATGAGCTGGGGGCCAGCCTGCCCTCGGACACCAGCCAGCCCTGGTGTATCCCCCGGCAGCGAGGTGAGCTCTCGGGGACGCGGGCTGCATCTGGGGCAGCCCCGGCAGAGGTGGCCCAGTGTGGCTTAACATGTCACTGGCCCCACCACAAGGTGGAGGCCAAGAGCTGTTGCCCTGCCCTCCTCCCCACCTGCCCAGCTCCCCACCTGCTCAGCTTCCCAGCTGGCTCAACCCACCTGCACTGCTATCCTCTGTGTCCCTGACTCAGGGTGGGTCTGGAGAGGGCAGAGGGCTGTGGGTGTCTGCGTGTCCAGGATGCCTTTGGGTGAGGTTCAAATCAGCAGCAGGCCGTATGGCAAAGAGAGGTTAATGTTTCTCTGAAAACCAAGTGTATTTTACAATCAAACAGATGTGGGCCTTCAGACTAATCGCTAGAAAAAACAAATAATAAAATTGAATGTGTGATTCCATATTTCTAAAACACAAAAATGTCTGAGAGGTTCCACACCAAAATGTTAGCTCTGGTCATTGAAGGCAGTGACATTATGCTTGGTTTTGATTCCTTCCTGCTTTGACTTTCTTACACATTCTAGTTTGTTCACAGTGAATGGGTGTTAGCTTATAGAAAAAAAAATCCAAATGCATTTTAAGAAAAGGATAAAAAAGTGAGTCCAGCTATGGGGGCCAAATTGACGGTAAGATGTGGCAGAAGGACCCAGAAAGTGCCTAAGTTCCACCAGGAACCGGTTACCCTGACTTGTGCCTTGGCCATCCCTTCCTTGATTACCGACCCTTCTCCCTCTCGCCCTGGTTTCTGCCACAGAAAGGTTCACGGTGAAGGCTCCAAGCTACCGGGAGCCTAACCTGAGCCAGAAGCCCCGGTTCCTGGTGGGGCTGCGGACCCACCTGCTGCCGCAGGGCTGCGAGTGCTGCATGAGCTGTGCTGTGCAGGGCTGGCCGCGGCCCTATGTCACCTGGTTCAAGGACGACCAGAGCCTGGCTGGAAACCCTGCCGTGTACAGCACTGACGTGCTGGGTGTGTGCTCCCTCGTCATCCCCAGCGTCTCCCCCAAGGACAGCGGCCAGTACAAGGCAGTGGCGGAGAATGCGCTGGGTCAGGCCATCAGCACCGCCACCCTCATTGTCACAGGTGAAAGTACTGCCCTGGCAGAGGGGGGAAGGGAAGGAGAGTCGGGGAGCAGCCACCTTTAGGGAGCCCTCCCTGTCCCCTGAAGGGTGGTTGGGCTGGAGGTCAGGATACCGGGGTCCTCTAACCCCCGTGGCTCTGCAGAGCTCTGTGACTCCAGCTGGCCATCACGAGGCCTCCTGGGGCCTTGATTTACCCACCTGCAAAATGTGGTATTAACTAGATCATTGAGGACTAATTCACCTAACTCTTGGCTTAGGGACGATGCCTCCCCAGCCTAAGCTTCCCAGTATGGCCTGCAACACATTTCAAGATGAGAGATGAAGGGGCCTCTTCTGTCTTCTGTGTTTTACCTTCATAAATATGCCCGGACACAGACATTTTGTGCCCAAAAAGCCTTGCTGATTGTCTTACTGGTAGTCTCTTTTTCAGTAAAGCAAATAACCTATGTTAATAAGAAAACAGTTTTCCTTAAGAGTATTTAGGACAGCTTATATTTTGAATAGAAAACAAAGTAACCCCTAAACATTCTAAATTATTCAGAATTGATCTTTATGCAAAAATGGCCCTTTCAGCACTGACCCAGAACATCTTTTCTCGCATCTGTGCCAAAGCCCTCGGGAAGCCACTCGCCAGGTGCCCCAGCACGTGCACACACCTTGTCCTGAAAAGGCTGTTTTCAGAAAAGTGTTCGGGGACTGGTTGCCAGGGGAGCAATTGGCCCATGCTCAGAGAGTGCGTGCTGTCTCTGGACTTGAGCCCTTGGGACTGACCATGACCTTCGCCATGGAACGGAGGGGTGGGGGGATGGGCAGCTGCTCCTTCGGGACCAGCCTGACTGCCCCAGTGCTCCCTGTCTTGCAGAATCCAGCTCCTAACACCACCTCACCCCGGGACAGTCCTGTCTGGCTCGACGGTCATGGATGACGACAGATCCCGAAACTTTACTCTTGATACCCACACCGGCCCAGAGAGACAGTCCTAAAGGATGGAGGACACCGGTCATGCCTGGAGCCCCAGGGAGAGAGGAGTGAGGAGCAGGAGGGCATGAATTCCTTGGGGGAAGAAAAAGAAGAAGAGGGGCGACCTTCAGCCTCTCCACCCCAAAGCCAAGTCCCTGAACGTGACCATGAACCCCCTCCACTCTCTTCATGGGGGCTTCTTTCTTCTCAACGTCTTGCGAGAGATCCGGAGTGAAAACATCTGCGAGAGCAAGGCCCAGTCCTTGTTTTCTGGAAGCGGGTTCTTAGAAGAGCTGGGCCTGCTGTGAGCACAGGAGGGAGGAATGAGGAGGTCAGAGGAGCTGCATGAGGGCAGGGGGACCCAGGGGTGTCTGGAGGGTGTGCTTTCTGTACTTTTCATCATTAAAACGTTCGGCAAACACAAGCCTATCCCTTGCAAGTTGACTTGGGGCTGGTGCGTTGGAGGAAAGATTCCCACCGCAGAGCCTTCACCCCAGGCTCCCACAGGGAGGACAGGTGGTTCTGCGCCTGCTTCTGAGGGCAGGAAATCAGAGAGGGGTTGGAGGGTCTGCATGGAGGAGAGACACACCCTTCACTCCTCACCCATGTGTCCCTCACGCTGCTGGCAAAAATCCTGTGAGCAACAGAGCGAGAGGCTTTCCTGGGTGTTAGAGTGTGGGGGACCCGGAGCCAGGGCTGCCTGAGACCGCTATTTGTCTATCCCTTCCTGGGGCCAGGAAGAGTCTGGGCTGAGGAAAACCCTACTCCAGGATGTGATCTTGGGGACCCTATCAGAAGGTGCTGAGGGAGACCACCACATGTGTGGGGATTTGGCTCTCATTCAGGGTTCTGTGGGCACCTGCTCACCTCCTCCACAGTCCCAGCTGCCCGGTGTCACACACAGGATGGGACGCCTCCCTTTCCAGAGAAGGACCTCTACATGACCTCCTGCAGAAACTCTTGTCCTTCTCCTTCCTCAAGGCCCCCGAACCTCCCAGGCTCCCAGGAAACACTCCAGAGTTCTTGTGGGTGAGAAGGAAGGAGGGAGCCCCAGGAAGGCTGAGCCCCACTCTGTCCCAGTGTGTCGGCTCCAAGGCCTAGCCTGTGGCCTGACACCATGTGCTCTTCACTCCCGAGGCTGGGATGCAGGCTTCTGCCTTCCCCTGTCTCCTCTCACACCTGACTGCAGACACAGGAAGAGGGGAGCACAGGCCACAAGGGGAGATGGAGGGTGGGTGTCAAAAACACATTTCTGAGGCATGGGAACACATAGCCCAGGCAATGGGTTATCTCTGGATGCCAGAGAGAACTTTCCACCCAAACGAGACCAAGAGTGCTCCCAGAGGCAGGGGGATGGACTAAATGACTTTGTACAGGCCACAGCTCATTCCTACCCTCCCCAGAAAAACCTACAAAAGAGCTGTTTTCCTTGGGTTTTCTCTTGCCATCTTTGCCTTGCTACCGCAGCAGGCCACAGTGGGGCCAGGAGCAAAGAAAGAAGTTCTTAGAAACTGCAAGGCAGTGGCTGAACACCTCTGCCCGCATGAACCGTTCTAAGCAATTTTTGTGCTGTGGGGTCCTGCAGTGCGGGAAGGACAGGGCTTCAGCTCAGACTGTGGTGTCGGGAGGAGAGGGGGTTTGCACAGAGGGGATGACCCGGTGTCTGTGCCCTGCATGGCCCTGAACAGGGACTCACAGAACAAGGATGAGCAAAGAGCCCTTTCTACATTTCTAAGGGTGGAATGGGGGCCTGACCTTCCAAGGAGATCCAAAGACAAAAGACCCTAACCCATGATGGCTTCTCAAGATACATTCATTCATTCGACTGGCCCTGAGCATGCGCCATGCAGGGAGATGCAAAGACAACTCAGACATGAGACCTGCCCACAAGGTGCCCACCTTCTGGAAGGGAGATAAGACTAACAGAAGCACTAGAAAGCCCAGAGGACCTCAGAGGAGGGGAGACCTGCAGGCTGAGAGCATCAAGAAGGGCTTCCCAAAGGAGGTACGAGTATCTTTGAAGGATAAGCAGGAAGTAGGCCTGCAGAGGAGAGGAGAACATTATGAGCACGGGCCGGGCTCAGGGACTGCAACTCGGCCCAGGACAGTGGAAAGCAGTGGTCTGTGTGGTGGTGGACAGCAGTGCTCACATCTGGGGCGAGTGAAGCCACATGGGAGGGGGCTTGCATACATCTACCAACAGAGCAGAATGTGAAGGAGAAGGGAGCCATGGTGGGCATTTTCATTCATTTCCACACAAAGCTCAAAATTCTTGCCAGTCAAGTACATTAAATCTGAGTATGAATTTAAGTTTTTAAAGGCTAGTTCTGCTCCCTAACTAGTTATGTGACCTCAGCAAGTTCCTTATCCTGTTCTATGACTGAGTCCTCACTTGTAAATTAAGACTACCAGTTCCTAACCCAAGGTCACAGGGGTTTCTCCTGTTTTCTTCTCGAAGTTTTATGGTTTGAATTCTTTTAGATCTATCCCTTTTGAGTGAAGTTTTGCATGTGGCGTGAGGTGACAGTCGAGGCTTTCTTTACTTCTTTCTTGATTATCCACGTGGCCTAGCACCATTTTCACAAAGAGATTTTCCTTTCCCCTTTGAATTACCTTGGAGCCTTCGTTGAAAATCAATTAACCATATATGTGTGGGTCTGTTTTTGGATTCTGTCTTCCCTACTCCTTTTCTATTTTGTGGAAAAGTTTGTATAGAATTGATATAGTCTCTTCTTCAAATGTTTGGCGGAATTTACCAATAAAGCCACTGGTCCTGGAATTTTCTATGGGAAGGATGTAACCACAAATTCAATTCTGTAACAGGCATATAGGACTATTCAGGCTATTAACTTTTTCTTGAATGAGCTTTGGTAATTTATGACTTCCAAAGAATGTATTCATTTCATCCAGGTTGTTGAATTTATCTGCATAAAGTCATTTGTAATATTCCCTTATTATCCTGTTACTGTCTGTAGGATCTCTAGTGATATCTTCTCTTTCAGTCTTAATATTGGTGATTTGTGTGTTCTCTCTTTCATTCTTAATTGGTTTGGCTACCGGTTAGTCCATTTTATTGATCTTTACAAAGAACCAACTTTTGGTTTCATTGATTTTCTCTGTTATTTTTCTGTTTTCAATTTCATTGATTAATGCTCCTATCTTTGTTATCTCCTTTCTTCAGCTTACTTTGGGCTTAACTTGCTCTCTTTTTCCTCCCTTTTTGTTAAGGTCAAATCCCAGATCACAGATTCTAGACCTTTATTCATTTATAACACACGAGCATTGAATACTGTGAATTTTCCTTTAAACGCTGTTTTAGCTATAGCCACATGTTTAGACACATGTACTCATTTTCATTCAGTTCAATGAATTTTCCACTTTACTTTATGACTTCTTCTTTTACCCATGGGTTACTTAGAACTGTGTTGTTTAATTTTGAAATAGGTGAGATTTTCCAGCTATCCCTTCTTGACTTCTACTTACATTCTACTGCAATTAGATAACACACTTTTATGATTTTACCTTCTTAAAATCTAATGAAACATGTTTCACAGCCCCAAATGTGGTCTATCTTGTTAAATATTCTCTGTGCACTTGTAAGGATGGGCATTCTGCTTTTGTTGCAGTGAGGGTTATGCAAATGTCGATTAAGTGACGTTGGTTGATGGTTGTTTGAATTTTCTATATCCTTACTGATTTTCTTTCCATTTGTTCTCTCAATTACTGAGAAAGGCATGTTGACATAGCCAACAAAACTAGGGATTTGTATAGGATGTAAAATATATACCTTTAGTTTATCACAATTTACTTCCAAATAATATGCCTCTGCCCGTACAGAGCAAGAAGTTCACCAGGGGGCTTGCATTTCCGCCTCCCACCGTCTGTGTTATTTGTCATGCCTTTTACTTCTACGTAAGTTATACACCCCGAATATGTGGTTACTTCTGCTTTAAAAACTCACTTGTCTTTTAAAGATATTTTTAATGAGGAAAACCAATTCATATTTACCATTTGCCGTGTTTTTCACTCCTTTGTGTCATTCCAGGTTTCCATTTGCTATCGTTTCTCTCCTACCCAAAGAACTTCTTGGGGGGCACCTGAGTGGCTCAGTGGGTTAAAGCCTCTGCCTTCTGCTCGGGTCATGATCTCGGGATCCTGGGATCGAGCCCCGCGTCGGGCTCTCTGCTCAGCGGGGAGCCTGCTTCCTCCCTCTCTCTACCTGCCTCCTAGCCTACTTGTGATCTTTGTCTGTCAAATAAATAAAATCTTTAAAAAAAGAAAAAAATAATAACTTCTTGGAACATTCCTTCTGCTGCAGCTCTCTTGACAATGCATTTTCTCATCTGAAGAAGTCTATTTCTCCTTCCTGTTTCCCAGAGCCTACCAGAGAGATATTTATCCAGTGTTTTATTATATAAATGTTCTCAGAAAAGCTGAAAGAATGGTGCAGTGACCCGTATGCTCATCCCCCTGGATTCTACAGTTAGGATCGCTGGACCTGCTCCATCACGTATGTAAGCACCCACGCATCTCTCTACTCATCCACTGATCCATCCTCTTGTCTTTTTACACGTTCCAAAGTAAGTTACAAATAAGAATACACTTCCCACCCGAACACCAGCATCGCAGAAGACTTCTGTCACGTAGAGGATTTGGCCACTAGGGGGCGGCCAAGTGCCATCAAGAGCTTTAGAAGATCAATGAGTCTAAAGTCCTAAAAAGTGTGCGATGGGGAAGGTCGGAGGAAAAAATCTCTTGAAGTGAAAGGATATGATTTAGAAGGAGAGATTTCATCTGGAATCCAGCAAGAAGACTAGGCACCTTTTATCTCTGCCCTCAAAACTCCCCTCCTCTTTTTACAGTTATTTGAACTATGAAAGAGAAAATACATCATTGACCACTTTTCCTTCAGATGACTTGTGCTATAAAAGATAGCAGGTCTTTAGATCAGAACCTCAGAAAGCTTGATGAAGGCAGGGTGTCATATTTGGGGCAATAAGCCGATAAAATGAATTAAATGTTAACTCATTGATTCTTACTCTCCACGAGGGATTTAGTTTATCAACTAAGATAAACTCATTGATCTGTCCCTCCCGCTTGTGCTCTCTCTCAAATAAATAAATCTTAATTAAAAAAAAAAAACAGGATATATGACAGTCAAAAATTTAACAATAAATAGAGTTCTTATAAGTCAATAAGAAAAAGACTCTGTAATGGGCAATTGCACAAAAAGGAAACATGTAGTTTATTTAAAAAAAAAAAAAAAATGAAGCAGGGGTGCCTGGTTGGCTCAGTTGTTTAAGTATCTCCCTTCGGCTCAGGTCATGATCCCAGGGTCCTGGGATAGAGTCCCGCATAGGGTTCCCTGCTAGCGGGGAGTCTGTTTCTCCCTCTCCTTCTGCCCCTTCTCCTGCTCATGTTCTCTCTCTCTCACTCACTCTCTCCCAAATAAATAAATAAAATCTTAAAAAAAAAAAAATAGGGGGCACCTGGGTGGCTCAGTTGGTTAAGCAACTGCCTTCAGCTCAGGTCATAATCCCGGAGTCCCAGGATCGAGTCCCGCATCAGGTGCCCAACTCCACGGGAAGTCGGCTTCTCCCTTTCACCTTCTCCCCTCTCGTGTTCTCTCTCACTTTCTCTCTCTCCAAAAAAAAAATCTTAAAAAAATATGAAGCTGATTTTACAATTATGTGCCATTTATTACAATACAGTTTAGGGAGCATTAAAAAGAATTTTCTAGGGGTGCCTGGGTGGCTCAGTCAGTTGAGCTTCCGACTCTTGGTTTCAGCTCAGATCATGACCTTAGTGTCCTGAGGTCAAACTCTGCATCAGGTTGCACACTCAGTGGGGAGCCTACTTGAAACTCTCTCTCTCCCTCTCCTTCTACCCCTCACCCTGCTTGTGTGCTCTCTCTCTCACATGCTCTCTAAAACAAATTAATAAATATTTTTTTAAAAAAAGAAAAAGAAAAAGAATTATCCAGTGTGTCAAATAATATAAATTTCCATACACTGCTGGTCTATATACAGAAAAATGAATTAATATGTATCAAGAGCCTTAACATGTATAAATCTCTCTGTGATACAGTAATTTTACTTTTCTGCATTTATTATTATGAGGTCAAAAAAGATATTCTCAGAAAAACAGAAACAGAGAATTTACTACCAACAAACTCAGAATAATTTCCATTATATACTTCAGATAGAAGAAAGATGATTCTAGAAATAAGTTCCGAGATGCAAGAAAGAATGATCAGCAAAGGGATTTCTAAATATTTGGTCAATGAAAAAGCACTGGCTGCAAGTAATAATAATCATAATATTTAATAAGAAACTATAATCCTGGAAAAAAATTAGATGTAATTTGGAAAAAGAGAGATCAGAAATAAAATATAGAAAGATATTTATTATCTTTAAACTTTACATGTACGTATTGGGGATAACTAGAGTAATGCCTAAAATAATAGACTCAGAATATATAACTTTCAAACAAAATACAGAATGAGTAAAATAACTTCAATCAATCCAAAAGAGGGCAAGTAAGAGAGGAGGAGGAGAGGACGAAGAGGGGTAAGAGAAGATAGAAAGAGGTGGAGGAAGACAGATGAGAAACAAAAATACTAGAACAAATATGAATAAGTAGAAATCATCAGTAATCACAAATAGGATAAGTCAAGTTCTCCAGTTAAAAGACAAAGATCATCAGACTTGATAAAAAACCATCTATGTCCTCCTTACTAAAGGCACACTTAAACACAGTACTCCAAAAGGTGGAAAGTTGAATAACCGATAAAAGATATTCTGAGTAAATACTAGTCAAAACCAAAAACTAAAACTAAAACTAAAACAACCAACCAAAAAATAATCCTTGATATAACTTTATTGGCAACAGATAAAATCTTTAAGAATAACATTACTAGAGATAAATGGAGTAATGACAAAAGGTTAAAATGTTTATATCATTAGGAAAATAGAACAATTCTGAGCTGGTATGCACCTCAACACAGAGCCCCCAAACATATTTTAAATTAGCCACAAAACATCGAAAGCAGGACTTGATAGAATTACAAGAAAAAATAACTAATCATTGGGATTGTTAAGGTCTTTCTTTCAGCAGTTAATGTATCAAGCCGGCAAACAAGTAACAAGGATATAGAAGACATGAACAGCACTATTCATGAGCTTGGTGTATGGAGACACATAGACCATTGTGCCCAACAAATGGAGAACAGCATTCTTTGAAAGCACACATGAAACATTTATGAAAACTGCTATGTACCAAGCCATAAAGCTAGCTTGAACAAGCTTTAAGTGACCAGCACCATGTAGACCACATTGACCACAATGCAGTTAGTCGAAACTCAGTAATAAAAGATATATAGAAAAAAAATCTCATATAATTGGGAATTTAAAAACACTCTTCTAAATAATTAGTGATTCAAACAACAACCACAAAAAGCATAGCGGAAAAGAGAAACATATTTAAAATTAATGAAAAAAAATATAATATGATATAATAATATAATATATATAGATATAACATATTATATCAATAATATATAATATATATTATAATAAAATATATTATAATAAAATATATAATATAATAATACATAATATAATAATGATAATAAATAATAATATACTATATATTAAAAACTTGTAGACTTCAGTGAAAATCCAATGTAGAAGGAAATTGGGGGCCTATATGCTTACTCCAAAAAAGAAAAAAAGGCTCAAAATCAATGAGAGGAGGATTCATGTCAGAGACAATTTATCTAGCCTCTCACGGTTGATAGGACTGTGAGACTGCGTTCTGGCCAATAGCGTATGGGCAGACGTAATGTGAAGAGCTTCTGGGTCTAACACTTAAAACTTCCTTTGCAAACATCCACTTTCTAGATGCAAGGAATCCTTTGTAGGACTCCTTAGATCTAGAGCATGGTGAATCCAACTGATGAAGGGAACTCAAGCTCCTGAATGACTTCAGGCAGAGCAAGGTCATACCTGCAGTCCACTGAACTGTACTGTGTTAGACTACTGAGGTTTTGTGTGGCAGTTAGCCCATTCTGATTAATATAGCAAATAACTTTTTAAAAACTTTTTTTTTTTTAAAGCAGAATAACTTGGGGCACCTGGGTGGCTCAGTGGGTTAAAGCCTCTGCCTTCAGCTCAGGTCGTGATCCCTGTGTCCTGGGATCAAGCCCCAAATCAGGCTCTCTGCTCTGCAGGGAGCCTGCTTCCTCCTCTCTCTCTCTCTGCCTGCCTCTCTGCCTACTTGTGATCTCTGTGTGTCAAATAAATAAATAAAATCTTTAAAAAAAATTAAAAAATAAAAATAAAAAGCAGAATAACATTTAAAAACTGAGAAGAAAACAACAAAGGGCAAAATTTAACTAAATAAAACACATCCTAGAGAGGGTAATCGAATCCAGAGATTATCTTTTTGCAGTGGGTAATCATTGACAAGCCTTTGTCATGATTAATCACAGAGAAAAAGAAATGGCAAAAATAAACACTAAGAATGAAAAAGGGTGAATTACAGACTGAGCAGAAACAAAGGATACTATTTAAAACTATATGTATGTTAATGTTTGAAAATTGGAATGGAATGTGTGAATTCATAGAAAAAGATCATTTACCAAAACAGATCCAAGAAGAGATGGAAAACCTGAGTAGTCCTATATCATTGAAGAAATTCAGTCAGTAGCTAAGCATTTTTCCCACAGAGAAAACATAGCCCAGCAGTCTGATATGTGAAAAAGTTCTTCCAAATGTTTGAGGAACATTTACAACCTTTAAAAACTTCTCCAGAGAGTAGAAAAAGGAATCCTCCCCAACTTGGTAAGTTAAGATTAGCCTGGTCCTGATGCCAGAACTGAAAGGACAGCCCAAAAGAGGAAAACCATAGGCCAATCTAATTCATTAGCATCAATGCAAAATCCTTAACAAATTAGCAAACTGAGCAAACTGAGTTTGCTAACTGAGCTAACAACTTAGCAAACTGAGTCAAGCAAGGAGAAAAAATGTTTATAGATCATGACCAAATAGGTTTCTATTAGACTTGCAATATTGGATTCATGTTAGAAAAATGATTCATGTAATTCACCACATTGATAAAACAAAAGAGAAGCCATACAGTCATTTCAACAGATGTACAAGAAAGGGGCTCCAGGGTGGCTCGGTCATTAAGCGTCCACCTTCAGCTCAGGTCATATCCTGGGGTCCTGGGATCGAGCCCTGCCTCAGGCTCCCTGCTCAGCGGGAAGTCTCTTCTCCCTCTCCCACTCCCCCTGCTTGTGTTCCCTCTCTTGCTGTGTCTCTCTCTGTCAAATAAATAAGTAAAATCTTAAAAAAAAGTCATCCATAAAAAATATGTACAAGAAAGCTTCCATACAATTCAACATCTAATGACAGGTAATGGAGAATGTTACAGACATGGGCCCTGGAGTCAGGCAGCCTGGTTTTGAATGCTGACTGTACCATTAGGAGCTTTGTAACCTTCAGCAAGTAATTTCATCTCTCCAAGCTTCCATTTCCTTCTCACCTATAAAGATGAAGATAATAATAGTATTTTCCTCATAGGTTTGTTGTGAGGATTAAAATAATTTATATATACAAAGCATTGAGAACAATCCTTGCATGTAATAATACATGTTCACTCCTATTATATTAGTGATTTTTAAAAAACTCTTAGCAAACTAGGAGAAGTAAACATCCATAATGTCCATAAAGGGCACCTACAAAACCCTACAGCAAATGTCATAATTATTGATGAAGTTTCGAAAGCATTTGCTTTAAAATCTGAAGAAAGGCATAATGCCTGCTGTCATCATTTATGGTTACCATCGTACTGGGGCTACTAGCCAGTACAAGAAAAACAAATCAGAACTGGAAAGAAAGAAACAAAGCTAGCATTACTTACAGACCATAGGGTTGTTTATATACCAAATGCAAAATAATCTACAAATTATACAAATCTAGAAGGGAATTTCACACAAGTTACGAGTAAAATAAGTAACATACAAAAATAATTTGTATTTTCATAAACAGCTACACCCAATTAGAAAATGTAATTTTAAAACGATATCATTTAGATCTATTCCTAGGTATCTTTATGAAAACTGAAAATTTTTCAAAGGTAGATGGACATACTTTGTTCCTGGTTGGAAGGCCATATTACTGAAATGTCAGTTCTCTCCAGAGTCATCTATAGATTCAATGCATTTTCAATAAAAAATATCCCAACAGAGTTTTTCATACAAATGAATAAAGCAATTGTAAAATTTATGTGGATGAATGGAGTCCCAAAAAGAAGTCAAAACGTTCCTGAAGAATAAAAAAGAAAGGAGGAAACTTGCCCTATCGGTTATCAAGATTTATTATCTCTACAGACATTTCAACAATGTGATTTGGGTATATTACTAGACATATAGAAACAGCAGGTCAAGTAGACACATGCCTATTTGGAAACTTGATTTATGACCCAGTGGACATTGTAAATCAATAATAAAGAGTCAGCTCTTCGCTATGTTCTTCTAGGACAATTTGGTTACTCAAGCGAAGTCAAATTGCTACCTTCTACTACACAAAAAGATGAATTCCAGGTGTATTAAAAATTTATATGTAAGTGACAAAACTATAAATCTTAGAAGATACTATAGGAAAATGTCTATATCACCTTGAGGCAGGGAAGGTTTTCTTCAACAGGATGCCAAAGACAAAGCCAGAAAGGAAAAGAGTATAAATTTGACTATATTAAAATTAGGCTTGTGTTTTCATCCAAAGAAATCAAAGTGTATGAAAGAATAAGCCAGAGAGTCGGAGAACGACTTGCTGCTCATGACTCTGTCAAAGAATTATTATTCGTAATTAGTGTCTCTAATGACCCCTTGAAATCAACCACAAAAAGATAAACATTTCAAGAGAAAATTGACCAAAAGATACAACCATACCTTTCGTAAAAGAGGTAGTATGAATACTGGTTCATAAATATATGGGAAAATGTTCAACTTCATTTGGAACCTGGAAGTCTAAGTTTGAATCCGTAACACTTAAACACACAACGAACATTAAACACACACAGGTAACACTTCACCTCTATCAAACTGGCAAAAATCAGCTGTTTGTTCAAGTGCAGGTCAGACTGTGAAGCATGGGAACTCTCACTGCTGGTAGGGGTGTGAATTCGAGAAGGTCTGCCATGACCTCATCAAGTTGACCATGACCATTGCACTGGAGAGGGCTCTCCAGAAATAAAATAATTTATTCTATTTATCCTGTTAATAGGATAAATAGAGGTACGTAGAGATTTATCACGTGGGTTTGTGGAGGCTGATACAGCCCACAGTCTGTTGTCTGCAAGCCAGAGGCCCAGGAAAGGTGCTGCTGTATTTCTAGTCCAAATCTGAGAACCCAAGACCCGAGAACTGGGGGAGTCGATGCTGTAAGCTCCGGTCTGAGTCTCAGGAGCATCAGGGATGCCAAGTTTTAAGCAGAGAGCAAATTTTTCCTCCCTCTGCCTTTCTGTCTTAATTCAGGCCCTCAATGGATTAGGGGGTACCCACCTTCTCTGGTGAGGACCCTCTTCTTTCCTCAACGTAGAGTCAAATGCTCATCTCTTCTGGAAACACCCTCACAGACACACCCAGAAACCACATTTTACCAGCTGTCTAGGCATCCCTTAACCCAGCCAAGTTGGCATAGAACATTCACCGTTATAGGCATCCTACCTTCTGACCCAGCAACCCCACTCCTAGCTGTATAGTCTAGACAAGGAACTATTGTGTATGTGTCCCGTGGAAAAGAATGTTCACACCAGCATCGTGACTCTTACCATAGCCACAGACCGGAAACAACCCAATGTCCATCAACAGTAGAATAGATGGAAAAAGGAAAGGAAATGCAGTAAAACTTGGAAAAGGAATGATTAAGTGCTATGCTGGTTCTAAAGCCACAGCCTGAGGCTTCTGGAGCGAAGGGTTTACCGAGGTTCAGATGGCCCAGGTCAAGCTGCAGCCAAAGTTCCCAGAAGCCACAGGTGTGGCCAAGCAGCTACTGGCTGACGTCCCTCCAGAGAGACTGGGCCTGGCACTCTGGGCTGGGGAGGTGGGGCAGGTCAGTTGATTAGGCTGCGGGAGAGGCTGACCCGCTTGGAGCAGGGCCCCCGCCCACCCCACCCCACCCCCCCAGGCTTCTCAGCTCAGGGCTGGGCTGGGTCCAGGCACCGGGCTCCTACTTGGAGAGCCTTGTCCCATCCCCGGCCTCCAGCCTCTGCAAGACCCCTCAGATGCCCCTAGTCTCTGCGGAAAGGAGACCGGGAGGCCCAAGAGGCTGCCTGGAAGCTGGAGCAGAGGCTGGGGGTGGAACCCAGAGAGCCTCAGAGGCAGAGAGGGCCGTGGGCCGGGGGGCCTGACTCTCTCAAGCTCTGCAGCTGTGGCTGGACAGGAGCGGCTGGGAAAGGTGAAGGACGGGGTGATAGAGCCAAGGGGTGGCCCCAGGGTGCACCCACTGCGGGGAGCAGGGTGGGTCAGACAAACTTCTCTGAGTGTCTCAAGTCTACCACTGCCTCCTGGGGACTGGGGACACCTCCCTTAGCCTCCCTGGGTCTTGGGCTTTCCCCTAGTCGGCTGACCCTGAAGTCCTGCCTGCTCCCCACGGCCAGAGGAAGAGCACACTTGGAGCAGTACTAAAGCCAGTGGTGTTATAACCAGCTCCCCAGTGGGTGGACTTCCCCACCCTGCCGACGGCCGCTGAGGGCAGCAGGCCCCCCGTGGTTGCGCTGTTGGGGCAGAGAAGACCTCATGGGCTGGCTCGTCTCTTCCCTTGCAGATTCTGAGCTCAGAAGCCTCGGGGTTTCCCAAGCGTTATCCTCATTAATGTATCCGTTCCCACAGCAGGTTGTCACTGAGTGCTTATGATGGGCCAGGCCCCGGCTGGATGCTAAGAGAACAAAACACGGTCTGTTGTCTGCGGGAGAGTCCCTGGTCTAGGAACGCCCTGGCCAGTGACCGGCAAGTGTGTTCCCGCTGGATCCGTGTGAGCTTGCAGGGAAACACGGGTACCATGGGAAGGCCCCTAGCCCAGCTGAGGGGAATCAAGACAGGCTTCCTGGAGACAGTGACACCTGAACAGAATCCCAAAGACAAATTAGCAATTAGAGTCATAAGGAGGATTTTCGGGGCGGGGGGGGGGAGGGTGCCAGGGAACAGTGGGCACGTTTGGGAGAAAAAGAAGTAAAGTTTGGGGTTCACAATTGAATCTTCAAGATTGGGACTCAGCTGTCAGCTGAGAGGGCAGTGGAGCCACTTCCTGGGAGGGGAGGTCACTCGGGAGTGTCTGTGCCTCCAGATGGGAGGCTGGCAGGGAGTCGGGTAGGAGATCGGGGTGGGAGATGTTCCTTTGGTTAGAAGAATATGGGAGGGGTGTGGTCACTCTGGGGTAGGGTGTCAGAGTGGACCCTAAGGTGGACCGAGGGCTCAGAAGCAGCCTAGGAGGTAGAAAGGAAACCAGTAGAGTGTTAAGGAGGGAGGCTCTGGGACACTGGTGCTTTGGAGGGTCAGGTAAGGTCAAGCTTAAGAAGGCTCAGATGTGGTTGGAGAGGAGAGAACTGGCCCTTCCAGAATAAGCATCTCTATGGGACCTGGGGGGCAGGAGGGACAAAAGGGCCCAGCTGTGGATAGGCTGGGGGCAGGGGGTTCTGGCCCCCAGAACGTGGAGCCCCTGTGGGTGAGGGGCCCAGCAGGAACATTCTGGAGCAGACCATAGAGGGAGAAGCCCCGAGACCCCAGATACGCCCAGCTGGGCTACAGGCCTGAAGCTTCCTGTGCTGCCGGCCCCGCAGGAGATGAGCACAAAGGCATGAGGACAGCTGCCCCAAACCCTGTGGGGTTTGGCTGAGAGGCTGTGAAGAGCTTGGGGTCACAGCGTTAAGGATGTTGGCAAGAATGGGCCACCAGTGTAGGGGCGTGGCCAGGAGAGAAACTTGGGCTGGGGGACGTCATGGAGGAGGAGATATTGCAGCTGGAGCTTGACGGATGGGAGGTCAGCGGAGGAAGAACATGGACCAAAGCCGGGAAGAGACTGACTCAGCATCCTTGGGGCACTGGGGATGAATCTGGTGTGGCAGCAGGAGGGAAAGCTTTGAGCATACCCTAAGGGATGGGACATTCGTTCTTTGGTCAATTTGTCTTTGGGTAGCCAGCTAAAATGTTTTCACCAGGAAGCGACCTGGTTCCTGGCCCAGCGTGGCCACTTGCTCTATGTCCAAAACGGCAAAGCCAGCCCAGCCTGCCCCTTCCTGCTGGACCCCTGTGAGGACTGAATGAGATCATATAAGCAAAAGGTCCAGGAGCTCCAGACTAGGTCCCGGATAGCACCTCCCAGAGGACAGTCCTCCCCGCACCATTGTCCTCAAGCCCCACTCGACAGGTCAATGTCGGCCTCTTACAAGAGGTGCTGGGAGAGGAAACAGAGAGAAGTCCCGAGAAGCAGAGAAGCACACGGCAGCCGCGCCTGCCTTCCCTCTGCCGCTTCATCTCCACAAGCCTCCTTTTCCCCAAGTGTCAGATGGGGGTAATGATGCCCGCGTTTGGGGGTTGTTAGAATTAAGTGAGGCAATGTGTGCCGAAATGCTTAGCTCGCAGCCCGTGCCCAGCTGATGTTAGAATACACAATGATGAATATTCATAAGGCCAATCCTAAGAGGCTTCATTGCCAAGTTGCTTGGGATCTAACTGGCCCAAGGGAGCGGGGCAGGGCCTGGGAGAATGGAAAGCTGGGGAGGGGGCTCTGCTCCTGTCTCCTCCTCCAGGAGTCCTCCCACCCTAACCATGCTGCAAAGGGGGTCAGGGATCCTCTCATTGCTCTGGAGACCCCTTTAGCGGCACCCAAGACCCCAGATGGCACAGGAGCCCTGGGCCAGGACACCTGCCACACTGAGCTCTGAGAGATTTTGGGCAAGTCCCCCCTCCCTTATCTGTGTCCCCAAGACTCCTTCCTGTTCAGTGTGTGTTTCTGATACTCTCTGGCCACGGTGGGGCTGTGTCTCACTCGCTCCCACACTTCTGAGTCCATCTCCCCAGGTGTGTGCTGTCCTGCCCAGGAAAGGAGAACAGGTGTGACGTGGCGATGGGTGTGACAGTGTTACAGGCACTTTTCCTGGGGTACTTGTGGCATGGAGTCCTGGGAGCCAGCACGTCAGGCTGGAGTTGGGATCTGAGGAGACCCCGCAGCAGCGTCTCGTCAACCCCACTGTGAGGAGGGAGGCCTAGCTGCTGTCTGGAGAGGGCTGGGAGGGGCTGGGGACAGGGGGCTGGGGGGAGGGAAAGAGGCAGCCAGGTGCTGTGTTACTGAGTAAACACGAGTAGGTGGCAACAATCACGTCAGGCCAAGCCGGACGTTCTTAGGTCTTGAAGTCTGCCGAGAGCCTGAGAACACAGCTACAGCCAGGCTCCTGCCCCGTGAGGCCCCGTACTCCACGTGAGGCACGGGCCACTGTGGGGCCATGCGGCCCAGGGACCCTTGCTGGTCTGGGTGAGGACTGGAGGGCAGAATGTCCTGGCGATGAGGTGAGGGAGAGCATCCTTGGGGGTAGAAGAGCCTGTGAATTCTCAGAGGCCAGGAAAAGCACCTTCCAGTCACCAGAGAAACGCCCATACTGGCTGGACACCCGGTCTGTGGGAGTGGGAGAGGGGCTCTGAGGGTTTTAAGAGGCTTGCCAGAAGTGCTTCCCAGAAGGGGGAGAGCGGGAGCAAGCTAGAAGGCATCACTGAAGATATCACCCACAGTGGCCTTTGAGGCCTGTTTCAAACACCTGTCAGAAACCCCAGGACCTCCTGCGACAATGTTTTGGGTACCCGGTCACCAGCGTGTGCTGCAGCTATCCCAGCCCAGCCCCAGGTGAGCAGCCTGGATCCCCCAGTCTATGGAGGATGGTCTGATCTGATTCCCTTGGGGGACGAGACGCATAAAGCCCGGAGAGGGAAAGTGCCTTGCCTGGAGTACCACAGCAAGTTAGTAGCAGAGTGGGATTAAAATCCAACTCCAGTTTAGTGTTCTTTCCACTCTCCTCTCCGGGGCCTCGGTTTGTCCTGGGAGTGAGGCTCTCTGCCCAGCAGGGACCCTCTGGCTGAGAGGAAGCAGGCTCCAATCCCAATGCCATCACTTACTTGTTGTGTGGTCTGGGGCAAGTTGTTTCATATTTCAGATCCCTGAGCCCAGTTCCTCATACGGACCGTGGAGATCTCCTAGAACCTGCCCCAGTGTGCTGTTGTGAGGTTCCAACGTTACTCCGTATCCCGGGGCTGGTATTTCTAAATCTCCTTTCACACCCCAGCTGGAGGTCCCGGATGCCCAGATCTGTAACGCCATCAAGCGGCTGGAAAAGGCGGAAGGCAACCAGGGTAGTGGGGTTCAGCAGAAGGGCCTGGAGCTCCAGGAAAGCACAGGTCGTTGTGGGGCAGGGGCGGGGGCGGGGGGTGGAGGTGGTGGTGACAGACAACCGGGGCCTCAAGCCCCTTCCTCTGAGTCCTGAGAATCACATGGCCTGCCATCCCGGGCTTGACCACCAGGTGGCACCAGAGGCTTTGCAGCGGGGCAGGAGAAGGGAGACACTGGGGCAAGGAGAAAGGGTCCTTTGGGAAATCTGGTGACAGCCTGGAGGCCAGGGAGCAGGGGAGGAGGATGTAAGAGAAGCTGGAGGCTGGAGGTGGGAGGAGGTGGTGGGCACTAGCAGGTTCTCTATCCCCCTCTGCTCTCTCCCAGGTCTCTCTTGGCGAACTTCATGCTGGACCCAGGACACCTGTACTGAGCCTGGATGAGGGATGTTTCCTTCCCCAGCCCCCTCCCCTTGCCACCTTCCACGGTCCTCAGCCTGGCCAGACCCTCAGCTTGCGCAGACCCTCAGCCTGGGTTCTTCTGGAGGTCAGGGCTAGGGCCCTGGGTGTCACTTAGAAGAGCTTCTGAGGGGAGGTCAAGAGGCCAGACCCTTGGAGGTCTGGGGGTCCTGTAAGGACGGTGGGTGGGGACAGTAGGCAGGACAAGTAGGACCCAGCCTGACATCATCCTCGCTCTCCTGCTGCTACGTGGGCCTGCTTGGCCTTCTCACCTCTCCTCAGGGATACTTCTCTGCACCACCTTCCCTCCTGGATCCCAGGCGGGACTTGCCCCTCTGCCCCTGCTGGACCCCGGAGAGGACAGGGTTAGAGCAGAGGCTGGGCCCACAAAGTAGACCCTCCTCTCTTCTTCCCAGGTAAAGCTGGGGGTATCCCTGAGGGTCAAATTGTAGTGTGGGGTGCAAGGCCAGAGTGGAGCTCCCTTGGGGTGCAGGCTCAGAGGGCCTGGACAGGACTGCAGGGTGTTCCGACAAGGACAGGGTGTGGCCACCGCCAAGGAAGAGGAACTGGGGCTGGTGGCAGTGAAAAGTGACACTGGGCCTTAAGCAGGGGCTTGGAGCCAGAGCTGACGCTTGGCTGCCTGGCTGCATGTCCTCCCGGAATGATGGAGCAGAGACTTTTCCCACTCCCCACCTGCCCTTGCCCACCTCACCTGGGGAGCCACTCGGGGTCCCAGGAGGGAGGCTGCTCCAGGATGTGGCTTCCCTGCTGACAGCTCTGTTGCCCTCCTAGGACACAGGGTCCCGGATGAGATGCCTGAGATGTGGGGCAGGGGCTGGGCACAGGCTTGCGGGGGGGGGGGGGTCCCCAAGGGGAAAGAGAAGGCCCTCCTCCTGGGCTCTTGGCGGGATGCTGGCCGCATGGAACTGTGGGGACCAGCTCCTCCCAGAGCAGAGTGAGCTTCCCACCTGCCTTGGGCGATGCTCCCAGATCCAACCTCCCCTTCAGAAGGAAGACTGTCCCTTGCCAGCAAAGCCCCAGACCCTATATTTGGCTTGAAACCCTTCCAGGCGGCACACGCCCCCACACCCTCCCGGACAGCTTCTCTAGAGCTCTCCTCCCTATGTGGACCCCACCCCCAGGAAACCCAGCCCTGTCCCTCCCTCCCCCGCCCCTCTTCTTCCCAACCCCATGAGCAGTTCCCACCCTCGGGGGCCCAGTCCAGGCTCGGGGGCTCAGGGGCACACTCTGGGCTCAGGGCTGGACCATGGAGAAGATGCATAAGTGCTTACTAAGGCAAGAGGCCACGGGGCCTCACGCTGGGTCCCTGCCTGAGGGCTGCCTGGGATCCTGGTCGCTGTTCTCATACCCACAGGACAGTGGTCTTGGGGAGCCTCCAGCTGGCCCTGCATGCCCACCACCGCTCCGCTGTCCCATCCCATCTCCACTGGCAACAGGACAGCCCACTCCAAGTCTAAAAGCTGGAATCTACACGTGTACTCGACCTAGGAGCAGCGCGCCCTGGACACAGCGGGCCTTGGCAGGACTGGAGGAAGACAGGGCTGCAGCAGGTGGGGGGCCGACTCACTTGCCTCCTGGAGGCCCGGTGAGCCCCTCCCTCTGCCTCTTCTCTTGCTGGGGAGAGGAAAGGCCCCCAGTTCTGCTGAGTCACCATTTTCGAACTCCTTCCTGAGTGGTGTTTTGTTTTTTAACGATTAGGGAGTTGGCCCACGTTGGCTCATCCCTGCAGCGTTGCCGGCTCTGCCAAGCTCTCTAAGGGGCCCCTGGAGCTGGGGGCTCCTGGGACTGCTCTGTGCCTCCTTTGATGGGACACTGCTGGCCTCCCCCACCTTGAGCGGGGCCAGCCAGGCTTGCTGTGTTACCAGAAGGCCGGGGCTGGTCAGGCCAATCATGGCAGTCACAAGAAGTCAGGGGAGAGGGCAGGCCATGCGTCTGGCCCAGGCAAGTGAGGTGGGGGAACTCGCACCTGTTTCAGGGGAGAGAGCTGTGGCTTTGTTGTTTTCCGGGGGCCAGGCAGCTAGTAGACCCACCCCTCCCCCAAGGCCTGGCCTCACCCCAGGAGCTGTCACCCAGGAGTCCTCCTACTCCCGGGCCAGGAAAGGGTACCCCTGTCCTACTAGAAGCCAGGCCAGGTGTAGGCTCTGCACCCCCCGGTAAAGGGCACTGGGTGCTTGGACCACTCACCATGGGACTTCCTCCACCCCCAGGTCTGGAGAGGCCAGCCACAGTGGGGGCTGGCCCAGCAGTCCCGGCGAAAGCCTGCTGTTCCCCGGTAGCAGCACCTGCCCACCCCCCCACCCCCACCCGCCGCCTGCGTCACGGGAGCTGTTGGTGCTTGTACCCGGCTTCCCAAGCGATGAGACATGGCTCCCAGCCTGCCTCCCCAAGCCGCTGGCAGCTCACACCCTGTCATCTGGGGAGCCGCAGATCCCAGGAGTGCCCCCAAGCCCCTCTCCCCCTCTCCCTGGGCAGTAGACCTGGGAGCCTGGCCCTTGGGAGGGGGGACACCAACCATGGACTATAGGAAATGAAGCTGGATCCCCTTTTGAGAGCTCCAACCAATTCCCCCAAGCAGGCCTTGAGGGTGGGGCCGAGAACCAGAAAGGGACCAGGAGTGAGTTAGGCTGGACCAGGTCTCAGAACTGAGCAAGGCCTGTGCGGAGCAGATTCTGGGAAAAATGTGCACATGGAGATGGGTGTGTCCAGCTCTGCCTTCTGGACAGAGACTCGGTCTCCTCCCAGCCACAGCCCCTGCTCCAACAGAGAGTCACACCCATCGCCTGATGCTGTCCTGTCTCAGATGACCTTTCTGTGTGCTAGCCCCCGTCCATCATTTCCCTCCCTCTGAGTCTGTCTCAAAGACTGTGTTTTATATCTTGAGGTGTGTTTTACATACAATCAAATGCACAGACCTCCAGGGTACATTTTGATAAGTTTTAATAAATGTGTACCCATCAAGATCAGCACACCCCCAACCCTCCTGAGAGTTCCTCAACGTGAAGAGTCACCTGCGGGCAGGGCCTGTGTCACCATCATCTCTGTGTCTCTCCTGTACCTGGCACTAGGTACAGGTTTGTACGTGGAAAGGTTTTCCCATATTGGCTTATCTTCCCTGTACAAAGGGACCCCTCACACCCTCTCCCCAGTAAAGGGTGTCTCTGGGTGCCCTGGTTGTGTCCAGAGACTTCGTGGGCTTGGGACAGCCCCACCGAGCCCATGGGCTCTAAGCTAAATCGGCTCACCATGGTCTTTTTGCTCCCTGCCTCTGAGCACTGTCTACAGCTCAAGGTTCCCTTCACTCCCAGTATGGTCCCTGCCTGGCCCCACAAGTTCCAGGAAGGTGGGGACCCTGGGAGATGAATGCCCTACCTATTCTGGGTGAACTAACAGCCGAAGCTTGAGTTGGAACACCGCCTGGGGAGGCCAGCCCACTCTGGCCTGGGGAGGCGGTGGGGCTCCAGCGTGAGCAAGACCTGCTCCAGAGCTGGCCTTAGCTCCCTCATAGCCACAGAAGCTTTGGCCTCATGCTAGACCCTGCACCTTGTTCTTGCCATGACCACGGCAAGGCCTAATTCCCTAATGTGCAAAATAAGGGGGTTATAAAAAAGGGAACTCAACCCTTTGCGGCACCAAAAATCTTTCCCAGTGATGCTATTTGAAATCCCAATACACTGAGCAGATAGAACTGGAACCACTCAGACTTGGGCGGGAGGGGTTCCGAACCTTAGCTGCCAAGAAAGCCTCTCCCCTTCCCACAGAAGCTCCAGATGGCCCCCGTGAGACCCTTGGGTCCCTTTCCCACTTTGAAGTCCCTAGTGATAGGGCCCGTTCCAGACGAGACATGTGGATCCCGGTCACCCCGAGATACCCCCTTACTGTGAAGGGGCAGAGAGATCTACTAGCAGAAAAGGAGAGGAAGTGACCAACTATTGATTAAGCACCAGCCGTGTGCTGTAAGTCTTTATATCCATGACCTCATTTATTTCTCATGACCATCCCACAAAGGGGTTGTTACTACCCCGTTTTACAGACAAAAACTATGCTCAGAGAGTACAGAGGAATCCGCTTGGGATTACACAACTGGTTCCCTCCAGGAATGTCAGGTCATGATGAGGAGTCCAGCAGGGCGGAAGAATCCTGGTCCGGACGGTCATCTCTGTTGTGCTGGGAGATTTACATCACCCAACAGTCACTCAGCAAACATGCCAGGCATGAAGCAGAGACTCTGTGTCATGGAAGGAATGGGGGAATTCTTTGCTCAGGGATTATTGTCACCAGGAAGTTTGACTGTTGTGTTTTCCCATCCTCAGGGCAGCAGAAGGTGGGAATGTGGCTTCTTTCAGGTTTTCTATGACCTGGTAGACCAGATGCCCAAGGCCGGACTGCTGGTAGCCATGGAGGGGAATGGAACCTGGGGTCCTGGTGAACTGAGGACATCGTGGGTGGCAGGTAGGAACCACAGGGCTGGATTCCTGAGCCTAGTTGCTCATTGGGCAAGACAAGCCAGGAAGCAAGGGACTCTTCAGGGCTTCCTGGAGGTCTAGGTCTCCAGCTCTTCCCAGACAAGTATGAGGCTTCATGAGCACCAAGCAAGACTGATCCTCTCTGAGGTGAAAATTCTGTTAGGGCAGAGGCTGCTTCAGCCTATTTACCACACATCCTGAGGCCTATGCCGGGGCTGACCCATTAAATGTGTTAAGTGAAGTTGTGGGGAGAAAACTTGGGGTTGGGTCCATTGTTCCCAAATCCCCTCAGGGACAGAGATCCCAAGGGGCCTTTTCTTTGTCCCATCCACTCCCTTCCTTTCCCTTCCCCCAGGTAGGGGACCAGTTGAGAGCCAAGCTGGTAGGAATTGGACCTACAATTGGGCTGGATGCCTCACCATTTAGCCTAGAGCCGCCCTGGGAATGGAGAAGTAGGGCCAGGGAAGATGGGGAGGGGTGGGGGGGAATATGACAGAATGGCCAATGGGCTCAGGGGCCAGGAGGGGGAATCACACCAGACAGGGGCCTCCTGCATAGAACCTGGCAGAGGTCAAGGAGAGGAACTCATGGGTGTTGAATGAATGGATAGATGGATGATGAATGAATGGATGAATAAATGCATATTTTTTTATTTCCTTTGTCCAGACCAATCTCCCGGCCTTAATACTCTTTGTATCTAGCTTGAAAATCCGTGCTGTCCAATACCACACCGGAGCACAGAGTACAAATCTCAGACACTTCGTATGAGAAAAAGAAGGCTAAAATATCTCAATAATTTTTATATCAATCACAGGTTGAAATAATATTTTGGCTATATTGTGTCAACTAAAATATATTACTAAAATTAATTTCACCTGTCTCTTTTTACTTTTTTAAATGCAATCACTAGAAGAATTTAAATTACACACGTGGTTCACATTGTATTTATTAGACTGCCGTGATCTCAATGCGTCTCTTGCTGGTTCCCTGCCCTGTCTGGAACCCTAGGGCTCTGCAAAGCATACAGCCCAGCTCTACCATCCTGACGGGATGACTTCCGGGCCTGAGAATGAGGCCCACTGGTCAGAGGCCTCGTCGTTGTGCTAGACTGGGAGCTTATCAGTGCTGGTGAAGAAACATCAGAGGGAGGACACCCGACGATCCAAGGCCACCAGCTGGAATGCAGATCTGAGTAGGGGTCAGGAGTGGGAAGGAACCAGCAAGCATGACATGGAGAAAAGGGGCCAGCAAAAGGATCACACACCCACTGTGTGTCAGGAGCATTATTTGTGCCATTCCACTTAATCCTCTTGACATTTTATGAGGTAGATGATATTATCTCTATTTTGCGTCAGAAAACTGAGACTCTGACAAGGTTGATGAAGCCAGCCGAGGTCACGAGTTTAGTATGTGGCAGAGCCATGATTCAAATAAAATTTATTGGACTTCAAAGTCTGGACTCTTTAACCTCTAGCTTGTCCCACGTGGTGGTTTCAGAGTCCTGGAGGTGGGAGTTGGGTTTGGGTGTTCCATCCATGGGAAGGGAAGGGACGAGCTTCAAAGGTCAAAGCGATGATGGGGGTAGGATGAATGTTCTCAGAGGACAATCTGAGTCCCTCTGTGAGTCTGAGCTTACAAACAGCCCCTGCCACTTATGGGGAGAAGGCTGACCGGCTTCACCGTGGCTGTCCAGCAGTGAGTGGTGGGGCTGGACCTAGAGGCCAAGAGTCCTAGGGCATGACTGCCTTTGCGATATAGGCGATGACCAGTTTCCACTGGGCTGCTGAAGTCCAAATACAGCAAGGCAGCTGGCTCAAAACAGAGCCCTTGGGTTTCAGATGCCAAGGCCCTGGGCTCTGGGGAACACGAGGAAGCCCGAGACCATTTTATTGCCACTTGCTATATAATTAATAACTTAATAACCTTTTGGGAAGCAAAGGAGCCATTAATGGCCTCTTAGAGCATGACCCCAGCTGAGAGCTGAGTCTCCGTGCCCTGCAGGTTTGGGTGGGTGTAGTCATCACCCTGACCTTTGCCTGCTTTAAGGCTTCAGTCTTCCTGGCCCCTTCCTCTCCTGGGCCTGGAGGATCGCCATTGAGGACCTCAGCCTAAACCCCACACAGCACACTGCTACTGGGAGCCGGTCCAAGTGCTCGGGGCCCTGCTTGTAGTCACATGGGATGGCACTGATCGTTGTTCTCTTCCCTGTCCAGTCTCATTGCCATTACCCTTTGAGGGCACTTCCTGTTGCATTCACACACACCGTCACAAGGTCATTCCTTGGAGCCTTTGTACAGGACCTTCCTCACTCTGCCCAGGACAACTTTCCCTTGGGGTTCTGCTCGGCCTCTGCCTCAGGGAGGCCCGGTCTGAGCACGGCCATCTGGCCTCCTGGCTACCCCAGTTTACCCTGTGCTTTGTGCCTGTACTTTGTACCCTGTCTACTATGTTCTCCCCTCGCTTTCTCTGTCTGGTCTGTTTCCTCATCCAAAAAATGGAGATGATACTACCTACCCCACAGACCCAGAAGGGTTAAGTAAGATACCCCATGATGTTTCTGGAAAAAGAGATGCTCTCTAAAACTTCATGTTCTTCAAGGTCCAGCTCAAAGCCAACCAAGAAATCTTCTCCTGTCTCTTGCCCCTCCTGTCATCAGGGAGGTAGATGGAACTCATGGAAGGAGCCGAGGCATCTAACCCACAGCAGTCCGTAGGACCTTTCCCTTCTGCTCTAGGATGGATTTTTGGCTACAATCACTTTCAGCTTTCTTTTTTTTCTTTTCTTTCTTTCTTCTTCTTCTTCTTCTTTTTTTTTTACTTTCAGCTTTGAGGCCGTGTTCCTAAGTAATGCTTTTGACGATTTCTACCAAAATGGCACAGGCTTGTTATAAAAATTCAAACAGCACAGACATCTGCATAGAAGAAAGTAATCACTCACCCCACATCCTACCACCCAGAAATAACCAACATGAATATTTGCTGAACATCAGTCCCGACATATCTCTAAGCAGAGATACAAATAGAACAGTAGGTAGATGATAGACAAACAAAGAATTATCTAAGGATGGGATCATATATGACATGCTTTTAAAATATAGAAATGTTTTATGTTTTCAGTTTATGTGAACTTACCCATAACAGGAGCTAAAGTGATAAATAAGACTGAAGGCATGATTATATCTTGGATAAATGTTTCTTAACCACAAGAGACATTTGTACCTATAAACTGCCTCTATATATAAGAAAATGAATTATTTTTCAAAATCATTTTCAAAAGGTTGTAGTCATTGACTTTTTTAAATTATGCTTTCATTAGAGACAGTGCAGCTGATTCCGTTATGAAAGACGAGATGATAAGCACCCTGTACCTCATCCCTCCGCATCTCCCACATCCTGATTTTTGTTGCTTGCACAATTTTCATTTTGCTGGGAGTCTTAAATGTTTATATTCTGCAACTCTATTTTTAACCGGATATAATGCTCACCACCCATCCTTTCTTTGGCTTCGTTACTTTCGAGTTCTTTAGGTTGAATCGTTCATGGCTTTTTGCCTCTTATGGTCAGATCTTCAAGACAGGTTCTCACGTCTGAAGATACCTGTTGTCTTTAGACTTACCTGGTGTACTATCTGTGGGTCATGCTTCCTGTCCCTCGGGATTTTGTGACCATTACTTCCTGGTCTTCTAGCACTGAATGTGGAGAAGTCTGAGGCTAACCTGGGTTTTCCCTCTTGTAATGACTTTTTTTGTTTTTCCCCACCTGAATGCCTGAACAATTCTTCATGCTTTGAAGTTCAATAACTTAAACAGGATGTGTCTCAGTGTTGACCATTCTCATCTATTTTTTCTGGAATGCCATGTGCCCTTTGTCTCAGTAAACTCAGTCCCTTCTTTATTTAAAGGAAACCTTTTCTGTACAATAGCCCTAAACAGGGACGCCTGGGTGGTTCAGTCCTTTAAGCATCTGCTTTCAGCTCAGGCCATGATTTCAGGGTCCTGGGATGGAGTCCCACATCAGACTTCTTGCTCAGAGGGGAATCTGCTTCTCTCTCTCCCTCTGCACATCCCCCCTACTTGCTCACTTGCTCTCTCTCTCTGACAAATAAATAAAGTCTTTTAAAAAATAGCCCTAAATATCTTTTCTATTTCCTTTGTATAGTTCTCTACTTTAGGGATATTAATTATTCTTATATTAGCTGATCTTCACTTATTTCTTTTTTTCTCCTCCAAACCTATTATCTTCTAATTGTTTTTAATCTCTTTTTCTTTGATTCGATGATTACGATGGATTCTTCGTTGATTACGATGGATTCAAGCCTTTCCTTTGTGCCATCCTATTTTTAGTCGTCTGTGTTGTTGTTTCTAAATCATTCATTAGATTAGTACTTGTATTTAGTTCTCATCTATTTTCCTAACCCTGCAACCTTTTTTCATCTCATTCAGTTTTATTATCATCTAGCCTTTAAATGTTGCATTAACATGCTCCCCAAACATGAAACACTAGCAAAACTTTGTTTCTGTTTTTAGCTTATGTTTTCTTCCAGGAGGGATTCTTCACCTATCTTTTTCATGCTGTGTTCCTTTCTGTCTCCCTGCCCCCATTGTAGATTTTCAGAGTTGCTGTGCTATTTCTTTTTCATATTGTTTATGCTAACGTGAGCAGCTATGTCCACACCCTCTATTAGCTTTGATATAAAACGGATGAATCACATTAGTCTTGTATGGCTCCCTGGATTGCCTCATGCATGTAAATCTTGCCCTCATGCCTGCGGCATCCCAAAGACAAGGACCACGCTTCATTCTTCTCTGTTCCCTGCTCTACTGCTGGACCTGGGCACATGCAGCTGGATGTCTGAGCTCTGACTAGAATGACAAGGGGTTGGTGCTCTATTAAGTTCTCAAGTCCTGAAAGAGTGTTTTATACTGACAGAGGATTCCCCATGGCAGTTCTGAAAGTTTACTGGGGACAAAACTAGAGAAAATGTGTTTAAATTATAGCAAGAGAAATTGAGGTTACTCACAAAACATAGCCTGCTAATTTCTAAGAGTTTGCCTGCCACTAATTAATTTTATAGGAGCAAAAATCTTAGGGTTATTTCAGTGTGGGAAGGGATTTGGTTTATCCCACCCTCACTAGGAGCAGAGTTTTCTTTGCAAATTCCTCCACCCAGATCCACCCTGTCGGGAAAGGTTTTCTTGAGTAATTCCAACAAAAGCCACCATTTATTAAATACCTACTCTGTGCCAGGCACTTTACACTTAATCCTCTCAAAACTATCTTGCAAGTGAGCTCTCATTAGTTTCCTTATATAGATGAGAAAACTGAAGTCCAGAGAAGTTAGGTAACTAGTCCAAGGACACAGCTGGATGAACTTCTGAGACAGGAGCACAAAGCCACCCAGTCCAGCCCCAAAGGCTGTGCTCTTCCCCTGCCCCCCAGGTTGGCTTTCAAGAAGTGTGAGTAGGAAAAAAAGAAAAAAGAAGCGTGAGTAGGTTTAGAAGAGGCAAGAGAAATATGATGGGACTTGGAAGACAGAAACCAAATAGGTATTCTAGACAACAGGAAAAAATGGAATGAAATGACAGAGTTAGAGCAAGTGGAGGGTCTGGGTATAGACCCAAAGGATATGAAAGCAGAGACTCTAACAGATATTTGCACACAAAATGGCGTTATCCACAATCCACAATCCACAATCCAAAAGTGGAAGCAACTCGTGTCCATCCACAGATGCACAGATAAACAGAAGGTAGTATATACATACAGCAGAATGTTACTCATCCTTAGGAAGGAAAGAAATTCCAACACCTGCTCCAAAACAGATGAACCTAGAACACTTTATGCTAAGTGAAACAAACCAATCACAAAAGGACAAACGTCGTGTGATTCCACTTACAGGACCCAGCAGTAGAAGGATGGTTGCAGGGATGAGGGGAGTTGCAGGGGAGAGGGAGTTAGTGTTTAATGGACACAGAGTCTATGTTTGGGATGATGAAGCAGTTCAGGACACGGACGATGTTGATGGTTACACAAGAAATGGTGCATTTCCTGCCATTGATCTGCGCATTTAAAAACGGTTCAAGTGGTAAATTTTATGTTATGTATATTTTATTGTGATCTTTTAAATGCACACAAAATATTAGCTGGACCTGGAGGTCTCTTTAAAATTCAGATTCCTAGGCCTGGCCCCAGACTTGGGTGGGTTCCTAAAATGTACCTTTTTAAAAGAAGGACTTCCAGACGATTCTTGAGCCCTCTAGTTGAAGAACTATTGGCTAAAGCAGATCAGAACAAAGACACTTGATTAATGACAAGAAAATGGGCAGCTGGAGGAGTCTGTGGAATGACCAGCATCTTTCCAAGGCCAGAGGGCTCTGTCCAGGAACCTTGGGAAACCTGCACCATTTTCCTCTTTCTGTGGGTGCAGGACCATCTCCTTGGAAGCCTGCTGTCTCCACTGAAAGCCCATCTTTCCTGGAGAGCTCTGACCCAGCAGCCTCAGAAGTAGAAGCTCCATGATAGGGTTGGGACGGGACACCACCAACAGAGCTGTTCCTTTAGAATGGGAGGCTCTGGGATGAGGGGGGCCTAACAGATCATCGGGTCCTTCCTCCCATCCCTGTCAGACCCCCCTGTACTCCCCTCTACCCCCAAGTCTGGATTCCAGGATGATTCATTATTCACAAAGGTTTATCCCCAGGGAAGCGTCCGCAGGAAGCGTCTGGGAGAGGGTACACAAGGGCTAGGAGCCAGAGCATGTGGCCTCACCTGGTAAATGGGGGCATTGTCATCATTGTTTTTATTCTCCATGGACCAGGCCCCTCCCCTGCCCAAAACAGTCCATTATTGGTTGTCATGGATCCCAACAGGAGGACATTGCAAGGTCATGGGAATTAGGAGCTAGGAGTCCCCTGAGACCCTCATGTCTTACCTCTGCTCTCCCCTGTGTGTGTCTCTGTGTACTGGGGTTCTCTGCTTGCAGGTCAACCCCATGGGCACACATGGATCCCCACCACCCAGAGAAGCTCACTGTCGGGGCTACTGTGTTTGGAGCAGATAAGCTGAGGCTGAACCAATCGGTCACAGCCCCGGGGGGAAGAGCTGCATCATAGCTTCTCAGCAGGGTGTCTGGGAGCCCCCACAGCTGCAGCACCCACGTGAATTGCAGGGAGGAGGTATTCGCACAAGAGGGCTGGAACTTCCATGGTCCCAGTACTCACTCGTGGCTCCTAGGTGCATTTGCATGGCACGTAAGAGTCCCCAAGAGTGGTCCGAGCTCCACCCCAACTCCCATGTCTCCCCACACTGTGCCCATATCCCTGTCTTTCTGTGCTCTTCCTGCCTACAAAAAGCAGAGTAAGGAAGAAGCCATGCTGGGTCCCAAACCAGTCCTTCCTTCTCTCTCAGCCCTTCCTCTATCCCAGGTTGCCAGGAGTTTTCTGGGCAATGTCACTGGGTTTCAAATCTCTCCCGATGTAATTCAGAGGATTTTTTTTTTCTTCTTCCTCCTTTCCCTGTAGTTCTTCTGTGATTAGGCAAATCTAAAAGGCTTATTGCCCAAGGAAGAATATAGAAGAGGGGATGATGTAAAGAAGCTCCCACTCGACAGGGGGAGAAAGGAGAAAATCCTTCTGTGGCCTGGGAGAGAGAGCAGGGCAGTGGAGCACTAGAACCCACCTTCAGGCTCAAGACAGGGGAAGGAAGAAGGGCAGGTTAAGGCTGTGAACACAAAGAGAGGTTTGGTGGGGGTCCCCATGCAGGAGTCTTGCTCTGAGCTTATAGGCCAGAAAACGGCAAGCCTGTCAGGAAAACCTAGTGATCCCCATGGGGCCACGTCTGAAAAGGGACAGGGCCGCGGATTAGAATGACCAAGGAGGTATCTAGAGAGATGGTCCTGCGTTCTTGCCCCCTGGCTCCCCACCGCCTTTATGAAGCATGTGGGACACCCAGAAGGTCAAATGATCTGACAATCTGGGCTGGAAGACAAGCCAAGGAGCCATGGCTGGAGGGGGCAAAGCAGCCAGAGGGCAGCGGGCTGCCTACCCAGGCTGGGATGGATGGATGTCATGGGCAGCACCCAGGGCACATTCAGGGCCAGTGGGAGCTGGCATGGACTGGGATCTGCCCAGCAGGGGAGATGGCCATGCTCCTCAGGAGAAACCGAGGGCTTGGCCTCAGATAGGGCAGAAGGAGCTGCGAACGGAAGGCAGAGAGCTGTGTGCACACCCTCACTTCTCTGGAATCTCAAAGGTGCCTCTGGGGTGCCCTGGAAATGGACAGGAGCAGCCCTGATGGAGAGTTTTGATTTTGAATGGCTTCATTCCCCCCCCAAATAACTGTGAATGAATACAGAAGAGCTTCTTCTAAATAAACACCCCATTTACCTTAAATGGGCATTTTGGTTGGTTTTCCCTTATGGATTTCCCACCAGCATCAAAACCCGAAACGGGGCCTGGGAATTTCATAGGATCAGGTATACAACAGTCAGCTGATTTCCTTCTTTTCTTTTTTGCACATTTAAGTATATTATGCACACATTACTCCTTGGCAAACCTTCACCTTCATACCTAGAAACTAAGAACTATCTTCGTCAGGAAGATAGTTGGAGACCCCCAAAGGCCGGGAGCATGGTGCAGGGCAGCTCTGGCCTCCCACAGGACTGGGCTGGGCATCGGTGCTCAGTCAGGGATCTCCCGGGGCCCTGGCTCTGGCTTCCAGCGGGCAGCTGGTCCATGGCCAGTTGGGGCGAGTAACGCCTCTCCTATTGTCAGACCAATGATGACGGTATAATCAGCACAAATAGCAATTAGGGTAATTGTTCTGTTTAGACAAAACCAGACTTCACTGCATGGGTCGGGAGACAGTCGGCACCTGGCCGCCTCTCTGGGGGAGGGCACACTCACTGCGGCTTCTGGCTTGTCACGGCGTCCACCCTGCCAGGTGCTCGAGCTAGGGGAGAGGGAGGGATACAGAGGTGGAGTGAGAAGAGGAAAAGCTGCTGCAGGGAAGCCCCGTTATCTAGGCCTGGGAGGGTGGGATGGGAGCCCTGAGCCCGCCCCCAGCATCCAGTGGCACTGTGCTTCCGCTGCCTGCTCACACCCGCAAACCGCAACACCCGGGAGACTGACTGCGGCTCCCACCAAATCCACGTACCTTCAGGCGGGAGGCAGTTTCCCAAGGAAAATGAAATGCAGATCCGCCTGACCTGACCCAAAATGAAATGCAGATCCCCCCTCCCTCCCACCCAAACCCCCAAACTCCAGGCCTCCCTCAGGTTCCCCAGCTGTTCTGAGTGGAGCCACATACACTGTCGGGATCTGGAGGAGGAGGTGGTCCCACCTCAGGGCGGTAGGGAAGCAGAGGAAGTTGCGTGGGACCTGGAGGGACTTTGGGGTCTAACTGGACATTTTATCATGACCTGGCAGGTTGGACTCCAGGATAGGAGGGGAAAGAACAGGTGAGGATAGACGCAGCAGAACCCCCAATTGTTCCCATCCTGGAAATGAGAGAAGGGTCAGGAGGAGGAAGGCGGACCCGTGCTTTGTGCGGGCTCTTCTACACTGTTTCTCCCATCAATGCTCTTCTCTTATTTCATCTTGATAATGAGCCTGTGAGGTGGTTGCTTTTCCTCCATTTCACGGGCTCAGAGAAATGAAGTGTTTGCCTAAGAGGGCCTTAGCTGTGACAAGTGCTGGTCTTAAGCTGAGTCGCTTGGCTCCAAATAGCAAGTCTTAATCATAGTTTTGCTGATCTTTTTAAAAACCTTTATTTGTACATCACTTTAGAGCTTATAAAGTACGCTGGCACCAAACAGGAAGTCTGGTTCTTTAAGCAACACCCTAGGGAAGGCAGTGACAGAGATGGTGGCATTTGACAGATCACGGGTAGGTGACCTGTCCTGAGACTTATTACTTCCAGTGCGCTCCAAGGACCCATGGCATCGGCGTCACCTGGTTGCTTGCTAGCAAAGCAGGACATCAGACCCCACCCCAGACCTGCCAAATCAGAATCTGCATTTTAACAAGATCCCTGGGTGATTCAGTGCCCATTAAGACTGGAGAAGTAGTAACTTTGAGCATCTGCTCCAACCCCCTCATTTTACAAGCAGGGAACCTGAAACCCAGAGAGGGCAAACAACTTGTCCAAAGCTACACAGCAAGTTGGCGGCCAAGCCAGGTCCAGAACTCTGCTTTGGACCAGGTAGAGTGAGGTGGTGAGGAAGGGCAGTGTGTATGCTCTTTCTAACCCCCCATCCATCTTGTCAGGCCCCACTCAGTTCCCACTGCCCACAAAGCTGGGGAGACTGGCCGAGCCCCACTCTGACCATCTCAAAGAAGGTACAGTGAATCCTGAGGACTTTCCTGGAAAAAAAAAAAAAAAATCTAAGCTTCTTGTTGAAGCCTGGTAGATAAAACCGAGGAGGGAGCCAGCCAGACCTTCAGAAACAAGTCCTTGCCCAGTAGCCCTGTGCTGTCTCTCTTCCTCAGCAGGACCTCAGTTTACCCATCTCAGAAGGGAGTATCAGGGGGCCTCCCAAGGCTCATAAAGCTGCCCGAGCTTTCAGAATGAAAGCCCTGTGGAAAGACAAAGTCCCATTATGTCTTCTTGTGTTTAATTGTGGCTGTGTTACGTGGACTGCCTAAAGATACCCCATTAAGTGGGAAGTATGAAAATGATGGGCCGCCCGGGCTGAGAGGTTGGCAGTTATGAGAGGCTGGGCCCTTCTGACTTCCTGGCACAGGCGTAACTGGCTTCATAAATTCTTCCCAGGGGAGAGGTGACGTTGTCCAAGGCCGCTTCTCTTTTCCCAGAGCTGCTGGGGCATCCATCTGCCCCTGGCATGGAGTGAAACCAAACAAAAAGTTGGTGGCAAAGGGGGCGGAGCAGAGGAGTGAGAGGTCGGCGTCCTGGGCTGAAGGGGAGCCAGCCGGTCCCTGCATGGTGCCATTGCTAAGGGACTGTGTCATTCCGGTGTGTCCTCTGCCCACCCCAGCCCCCGCGTGGCCCGGGGCTGGTCTTGGGTCTCACCTGCCCACCAAGCCACGTGCTGAGTGGGTTTGCTGAGAGAGGCTGACAGCTCATGTCAGGTGACTGACAGAGTTTCAAGTTAGTGTCTGTTTCCTAGGGCGTCCACACAAATCACCACAAACAACAGAAATTTATTCCCTGCAGTTCTGGAAGCCAAAATCTAGAATCAAAGTGGTTCCTTTTGGAGCCTCTGAGAGAGAATCCATTTCACACTTATTCCAACTTCTGGTGTTCCTTGGCTGTGCTAACATCCCTCTAGGCTCTTCCTCTGTCTTCACATGGCCTTCTACTCTGTGTCTCAAATCTCCCCTGCCTTTCTCTTGGAAGGACACTTGTCATTGGATTTCAGCTAAATCTATGATAATCTCGTCTCAAGATCCTTCACCTAATGATATCTGCAGGGACCCCTTTTCCAAATAAGGTCACATTCACGGGTTCTGGGAATTAAAAAGTGGACATAGCTCTCTGGGGCGAGGCCACCATCCAACCCACTACAGTGTCCCCCCAAAGACTGTACTTTGGCAGCTGTCTCCACCCCCAGAAGGGTCTTGTGCTATGTGTGACGCAATGTGGAGGAAAAGCACTGGCTTGGGGTTGTAGAAAGGACCTCTGAGACCGAGCTCTGCCACTTACCAGCAGCAGCTCCGGGCAAGTCACGCAGCCTCTGTGAGCCTCATTCTTGTCATCCTTACAGTGGGGTGACAAGAGGGTTGACTGCTCCTCTGAAGGAGTGGATGGGCAGATCCCAAGAGGCAAAGGACAGAAAACCACTTTGTAGAGAACCAGATAGCTGTGAAGAGTTATCGTGATTCCACTTGCAAAGAGATGAGAGCAGATGCAAAACCCAGCCATGCCAGCAAGTAATCAGAAGTATTCACTCTTTCTGAGTCATCTCGTGATTTCTCTTCACTTCACTAAGAGCAAAAACTCTTTGTCCTGGACTACAAAGTTGGCTTCCACAGTTCCGTGCTGTCCATTATTGCCTGTTTTCCAGAAGGTCTCCAAATCTTGTCTCTGCTTTCACATTGCCTGCCCTCTCCAGGCCTAGCCTCACCCCTAGCTGCAGTGCTGGAACGTGAACAGGAGTCCAGAAGTCACCAGGGGAGTCCTGCACTGAACCCTCTTGCCAACCCAATCCCAGTGATGCCTGCTTGGCTCACCGATTTCCCAGACGGTGGGGGGTGGGATGTGGAAGAAATAATCCTCTGCCATATAGGCCCCCCAGGGTCTTTCTTGGGGCAGGAGGGGCTAGCAGGGCAGCCTGTCAAGGTCCAGGACTGGCAGGTGCAAAACATGTCTACAAGCCCCTTGGAAAGTAGTAAGGGGTACAGATTCCTCATCCTGACCACCCTGCCCCTTCACCTTTGGCACCTGTGGCAGCCAGTGGACAGCTAAGACCCGAGACAGTTGGAGGGTCCAGGTGTCATGTGACCGACCCCACAATTCCTCAAGAGTGCTTTGCCAAAATGGGCCCAGGTCCACCCCAACTCCAGCAGGACCCAAAGTCAAGGCCTCTGATATGATACGACCTGGAATGAGGGCAGGGGTAGGTGGGAGCAAAAGAGTGCAGAAAGGGGGCGTCTGGTCACAGGGATGTTAACAGAGCACACAGATGGAATGTAGACCAACAGAACAAATGTTTACTGAGCCATTGCAATATTTAGGGCCCTGCAGGAGGCTTGCAGGTGATACAAAGAGTTTACAGCAGGGTGGGGGGGGGGGGCTGCACTAAGTAGCATAAGAGAGGTACAAATTATACCAAAAGTTGGGGGGGCGGATGGGAGGACTTTCAGCTCAGAACCTCCGGGGAACCAGTGGGGGGAAAGTGGAACATCTGAGATGGGCTAGGTAGGCAGGATCATGACGAGACTGAATGCACAGGGATGAGACAGCAGCCTGCCAGGCAGAGGGAGCCAGCATAAGTGACCAGTCATGGCTCCTAACTCAGATCCAGATGGTGGCAGCCTACAGATCTGGCAGCAGCCTGAAGCCCAGGGCTCTACTGAGCACAGATCTGGGAGGTGTCTGGCCCATGGCTTGTGATTGGTGCTCCTCATAACAAGGCAGCTGGGCTGGACTGTTCTCAAGAGGCCTTGGCCATGGCGATGGGGCAATGCAGACAGGAGGCTCTGCCACTCAGGAGGCTCTCAGCTTGGCCCAAGGCCCCAGAGCGTCACGGCTCCCCATCAGCGCCCATCCACGGCCTGGCAGGCTGCCGGACCAGCAGCTCAGAGCAGAAGCACCGTCGGGGGGCCAGCTGCTCTGGGTGTGGCTGCCCTGTCTGCAGGCGCGGGCGGGTGACTCATCAAATTACCATCGAGGCTGTTCGGGGTTGGTGTTGGGGCTGGGCAGGTGACACTGAGGCAGAGACGGGGAGAGCACGGCTGCCCAGCTCTTGGGGCACATACCCCATGCAGCTGCCAACTTCGAGGCTCCCACAGCCTTTCCCTGGGCTGCTGCCCTGCCCCCACAAAGGCTAGCCATTCTTCCAGCACAGAGCAGCAGAAGGGGCAGCTCCAGGAACCGCCGCCTACTGGGCTCCTCTCCTGTTTTGGCTTCCCTTCAAACTTCAGGCCTATTGCCCAACCCCCTCCCCCCATCCTCCCCCAAAGGGAGGAGGGGACCGTGCCCCCCATAGTGGGGGAAGCAAGACCCAGACACCCAGGCCTTCACAGAGCCATGTCACCGTGCCTCTCTGTGCTCAGCTTCCTCTTCTGACAAATGGAGGAGCCAGACCAGATGGTCTCCGAGGTCCCCTCCACCTCTGAGGTTCTGACGTTTCCAAGGGCAATCATGGCAGAGCTGCGTAGTAGACAGCAGTACTGGGCCAGGAGGGGAGGAGAGACGGGGGCGATGGGAGAGAGGTCGAGCAGAGCCTGGCAGGAGGTATGGCCCAGCTCGCAAGAGAGGGAGGAATGTGTAAGGCTCTGAGGTTAAGGAGGAGAGACGCACGCTGGGAACCGGATAGTGTCAAGTGGAGGGCAGAAGAGAGGGCAGTCCGATAAAAGACCAGAGGCACTACAGGAGGATGGAGGGAAATTCTGTTTACCATTAAGCCCCTGCAGCGTACCAAGCACTGGGTAAGATATTTATACAGGTTCATGTTCCCAAGAGCTGTGGGAGGTCAGTGTGACTAACCTAATGTTACAAATGAAGAAACTGAGGTACCGAGAGAGGTAAAGTGTCTTGTTCAAGGTCACATGGCAGCAGGAGCAACACTGGGTGCAACATTTGCTCTGCTGGCTCCAAAGCCCCATTCCTGCTTTCCCACGGTGCCTCCCTGGAAGGGCCCTGGGGTCTGCGCTCAGGTGGCTTCCGCTCCTGCCGAGAGTGGAGGGCTTCCCGCCGTCCTGAGGCTGGGACTCAAGCCCAGAGCATTAGTCCTGCCAAGGGTTTGCAAAACAGCACTGCTGGCCTGGGGGGAGAGGATAGATGGAAAGGCAGGTCCCGGGATGCTCGTGTCGGGAGCACACAACTGGAATTTGGGGTTGGCCGAGGGGTGGGAAGTGGAGCCCGTCTAGTGCTGACAGCAGACGGTTGGGACACGGCTGTGTTATTCATCACCTTCCCTCCCGCTCTCGCCGCAGCTCCACCCACCCCGCCCAGAGAGACCAGAATGGCAGCTCTGAGACAGTGGGTTCTGCCCTGTCGGGGAGCTCTAGGTGCACACCCTGCCTCTCCCCTTAGCTGGCCAGCCCAGCCTGCCTTGGACTCATCCAGGCCTGGCTCAGCCAGCCTCTGCACCAGACCCCCTGGTCTCTCATCTCCTCAGCAGGGCTGCCTGCCTCCTCTCCCTCCAGAGCAGAGCAGCCCTGGTGTGAACGAGCACAGGCCACACCCCTTGCCCGGGCCTCCATGGATGGGAAGATCCAGAGTCACGTGCTCTCGTCGTCCAATCAGAGTGCTTGCCAAAGGGCTTGGGGCGTGGCCTCCGCTGTTCCCATCCCTCCATTTTCCCCGTATTCCTGTCCAGGGTTGGGAGGCTCTCTCTGAGCACCCTCTGGGCCTTCCAGGCATAATGGTCCTGCGCCACGGACCTACTGCAGGCACCCACAGTCTGGTCCATTCGTGCCCCTGTACCCTGAGGGCAGCAAGAGTCCCGGATTCAGAACGTGTTTACTACAGAGTTTCATCCTTTCAGACGCTTGGGAAGGTGGCTTCCTGGGTGGGCTTCTCCCGCGATGACGGGGACAGGGCCAAGGCGTGAACACATCCTGACTTCCTGAAGTAAACGTCCCTTAGGAGGTGAGAAAGGCAGTTTCCCTGCACTCTCACGGAGCTCAGCACCACGGTCCAGGGGCTGCGCGTGCCTTCCCGAGAGAGTACCCCCTGCTGTGGGAGATGAGGACGAAGGTCTTAAGAGAAACTAGCCTTCGGGAAAAGGCAAAGGCTTGACCTAGGTGCGTTGAGTCTAAATCATCCAAGAGGCCCCATGAAGAACTTGCTCTGGAGCAAGAAGGGAAATTCAGTTCAACAAAACCCATGTGTCCCCGCAACGGGGACAGCAGGGAAAGGGAGCTGAACAGCACGCACATGCCTTCCCTCAGGCCGCCCAGGCAGGTGAAGACAGTGACGTGGGGACAAGAGCTTTAGCACAGGTAGGCACCAGGTCCGAAGGGCCCCGGGGGAGGATATTGATGATAGTCTGGGAATTCCTCAGCGGGGACCAATAGGAGAGACATGTTGACAAGCGGCAGGAAAGCCGGAGGTGGGAGTGTCCTGTCACCTCCTTGCTTAAGGCCTCTCAGTGGCCTCTCATCCTTCTCAGAAAAAAGTTCAAACCCAGACAGCGGTCTGGAAGCTCCAGCCTGATCCTGTGCGCTCCCCACACAGGGGCCGCTAGTGACACGCGGCCATCAAGCATTTGAGACACGGCTGGTGTGTCTGAAGAACTGAATTTCTCATTTCCTTTCATTTTAATGGATTTAAATAACCTGCCCAGAGGCAGAACGTTTCCCTCATCCCCGCAATTTGTAAGGGACAGCAAGCCCACCTGCCTCTGTGTCCCTCTTGTGCACACCTCCTCTCCCTCCCCATATTGGGCCTCACTGGTTTGTCAGATCCGAGAATGAGCCGGGCTCATGGCCTTTACACACGGTTCCCTCTGCCTGGAGCACCATCCCCTGCTCCTGAGATGGGCAGCTCCTGTCATGCAAGAGGGCTCTGTTCTGCACCAGCCTCTCATTCACGTCCTTCACAACACTTAATACCATCTGTAAGCATTTTGCCAGCTCATTTACAAGTTTACTCTTAGTCTGCCCCCCTGAGAATGGAGGCCCAGAGAGAGCAGGCCCCAGGCTTTTGCCCCGGTTGTGTCCCCAGGGACTGGCACGGTGCGTAGCCCATTTGGGCGCTCAGGACCTACGTAAGGGATTGGCTGAGAGGGTCCCATGCAGAGGAAGTCGCATGTGTGCAAAGGCAGAGGCAGGCGTCTGCACGGGGCGTGTCGGTGAAGGGTGGGTGGGGAAACAAAATGATGAGGGAGACGATTTAAGGATTGGGGAGGTGGCAGTGTGGTTCATCAGGGAGGGTTATAAAATGCCTGAGTTAAGCCCCTGGGGAGCCTGCTAGCTGACCAAAGGAACTCGGCTCGAAAAGGCTGGACACAGGGAGCTGGCCCCTTGGCCACCATGGCTGTCCATGAAGTTGAAGGTGCCTGGAACACGGGTCAGTTACAGAAGAACTGTGGCTCTGTGATGGCAAGCTTAGGGGTCCATAAAGGAAGGTTAAGGCTTCCAACTCCCTAGGGCTATCTGCAACAGTCTGAGACAGAGGGGGAAGTGGGCCAGTCACCTGGGGGGGCTGGAAACAGAACAAGGAGAAGCTTCAGTCCAATCATTCGGAAGCAGTAGGGGCCCCAGAGGCCTCCTCTCAGCCTTCACCGGGCCCAGCTAGCCCCTCCTCCTCCCATCTCTAGGTCGTAAGCTCTCTAAAGGCAGGACTTTTGTCTTCTTCACCACTGGAGTCCCCATGCCGGGACAAGCCCTGTCACATAGTAGATGTTCAATAAATATTTACTAAGGGGGGGCCTGGGTGGCTCAGGGGGCTTAGCTGACTCTTGATATCAGCTCAGGTCTGGAGCTCAAAGTCATGAGATCGAGCCAGGATGGGCCTGGGACCTACTTAAAAATGCATCTGTAAATAATACATACACACATACATACTTGTCAAATATATAAATCCATACCGCATTTTTAAATGAATGAAACCTGAGGTTACAGCGTGTCTTACTTCCAAGGGCACTGGAAGCCCTGAGTGTTGAAAGTGAAATCTGGGTCACGGGTAGTGGAGGGAAGATAGCAAAGAGAATCAGAACCCCATTCATGCTCATGCTCATTCATTCTAACACCTTTGAGAATGAAAATTTCCTCATCTTATTCCAGAATCCAATCAAAATTTACTGGCTTCAAGATGCTTTCCCCAAATCACCCCACACCTTCTAAACTCAAATTAACCCCTACCCCTTAGAAATTTTTAATCATCTAAAAACATGTTCTGAAGGTCACCTGAAAGCATTTCAGAGCTCAGTTGATGTGACACGGTCTCACTGACATCCATCTTTCACCTTAGGACTGTTACCCTCGTCTCTGGCCTGGTTCTGAAGCAGGGCCCCACACGGGGTTAGGTTCAGGCAGGCAGAGGAGAGAGGTGATGGGAGAAGCTCTGGCCTGGGGCTCAAAACCGTGCACTTGGGCCCCAACCCAACCCCTCCAGCCTGAATATACCTTGTGCGTCTCGGACCAGACAGTGTGACTGACCCTCTTCCATTCTTTCTCCCAGACAGGAAGTCAGACCTTGGTCCAAAGCAAGGCTTCACCACTGACTTAACCTTTCTAAGTGTGTTTCCACTTCTGCAAAATACTATCTCCTCAGGGGTTATTGGGAGGATTATAACAAATAACAAAATGCCAAGCGGACCTGCTCTCGGCTCTGCAGTTGTTAGCCCTCCTCTGTCCACCACTGGGCTTCCCTTCTCTCTGATGTGGAGTGGGAGGGACAAAGGAAATGTTGTTCAGAGGAGCTAGATTCTCCTGGAGTTCAAGATTCTCCTGCCTTACAGAGCCCCATGATTGACATTAGAACCCCAGAGTGTTAGGGCGAGAGCCGATTGGGTGAACTATCAATGTATCTCCACTCTTTACAGACTTGGTGCCAGCCCAGAGGCAGGGACTTGTCTACCTTCATGAAGCTAGTTAGTGACCCAGCTGGAACCTGTCACCAGGCGGCCTGACTTTCATGCCACGTGATGGAAATAGATCCTGTTAAAAGATTGATCCGTGGAAGGCTTTTGAGCCCGCTACTTGTCACAGGGAAATCACCGCCATGGGGTGCCCAGACTCTGGACCCTGGATGCCTGGGTTTGGCCTCATCTCTGCCACTTACCAGCTTGGTGGCCCCACCCCCACCAAGCCTCAGTTTCCTCACCTGAAAAAGACAGATGATGGCCCTGATACTGATTCCCACCATGTAGGATCACTATAAGGATTCAGATGAGATGGTCCCTGCAAAGGGCCCAGAACGATGCCTGGTTTATAGGCTTGCTGCTTGTGGAGCACGGCGAATGTTTGATATTATTATCAATATATCAAAATAATGTCAATATCAAAATAATAGAGAAGTATCCAAAAAAAACTGAACTTCATATCTTGAAACAATTTTAAAGGTGATCAGTTTCGACTTCCAGGGATAAGTATGGCCTTTCATAACAATATAGGCTGTGCCAATCACCTCCTTCGGGGCCCTTCCACATGCCAGAGGTAGCAAAATTATCATTATTTAAAGACATAATTAACATTTATTATAGCTAGCATATTAGGTTTTAGATAGGCCAAATGCGTGATACAATGGAGTTGTATTTTTATGTGCTGTCATGCATACTTTATAGTACATTGGGGCCCTTATATAATCCGTGAGCACTGTACTTTAATGCCCATTTTATAGGACTTTTATAAGGGAGGTCAGATAGTGTGGAGGGAAGAGCAGTGGCCCAGGAGTCACCAGGCCTGATTAGAATGAAAGCTTTGCCGCACATTAACTGGGTGACCGTGGGCAAGTTACCCCGTCTCCTCATCAGAAAAATTTGGAGACTGAGCTGGATGATGTCCAAGGATCCATCCATCCCTGAGAGCCTATGGCTGGAAGCAGAATCTTAAGATTTTAAGGGATGATAGAGGTGTAAAGGTGTTGAACCTTTGTATCTATGACATATTTTTGGTCACCTCTCTGACTGACTTGATGCTAAGTTCTTATGAACAACAAACCCTCAATTATAAAACTATTTCTATTGGAAACTATGATCTGCTTTACAACATGCTGCTCGGCACGTGGCTACCCCATGCATTATGGGGAGAAGGAGGGGCTCCCTGCATGTAACACCCACTTCCCAGGAAATGAGCAAGTGACCTTCACGAGGTCCCTGAGACTGTCAATCTAGCTTTGCGATCCTTCGTCCCATAATTCCCAGGAAGCGTAGCCTCTGACCGCTCCCTCCTCTGCAGATCGAAGGCAAACTAAAAAATGAAGTATGTAAGCCATGAGTGGCAAATACAAAGGACAGCTCAAGGGACAGCTGTGAGAGGGTAACACCGCAGGGGGACTCCCCAAAACTAAGGAGCTGATGGGCTGCTCTGCTACACAGTTCAGAAATGATGTCTAGAAGGAGACTCCGGAGTCATTAAGAAGTGTGTGAATTCCGTGACTGTCTTTTGCTTAAGGAGGAAAGGCAGGGTGTGATGTCTTTTAGGAAGCGTTCCATCAACATGGTTTTTGAAATTCTCAGCTCCTGGTGGGGTTACCTGCTTGCCTGGGCCCTCGCTCCGTGAACGTCACTATACACGTGCTCCCAGGGGTTTGTGTGTCTAGGAGAATGCACACAGAAGTCCCAGAATAGTAAGTCCGTGTAGTGGGGTAGTTTTATGGGGCAGGCAGCCTTCCAGGTTTCCAGGAAGGATCTGAGTAGGATACAAGGTAGACTTAATTTACCTTAAGTTGGCTAGCTCTCATGCATCCATTCAAAAGTACTTTTTATTGAGCTCCTAATATGTGCCAGCACCATTTTACAGGCTAAGTCTGGAGTTTCAGAGAGGACCCACTGTTCACATGGCATTTTCCTCTGGCATGCCCACACATGACAGGTGTACTAATGTGTGGTTTTCTATCTCCAGTCTGGTCCTTGGGACTACATGCCTCTGCCCCCCCCCCCCCCCCCCCCCCCCCCCCCCCCCCCCCCCCCCCCC